>NC_069503.1:294079972-294168958 GCF_027579735.1 Bombina bombina | reverse complement strand
GCAATGAGACTTAAATAATGTGGAGACAAAAATGACGCCCATATTTTTTGGCACCAAAAAAGACGCCCACATTATTTGGTGCCTAAATGCTTTAAGCGCCAAAAATGACGCCACATCCGGTGACGCCAACATTTTTGGCGCAAAAAACGTCAAAAAAATGACGCAACTTCCGGCGACAAGTATGACGCCGGAAATGACAAAGATAATTTTTGCGCCAAAAAAGTCTGCGCCAAAAATGAAGCAATAAAAAGAAGCATTTTCAGCCCCTGCGAGCCTAACAGCCCACAGGAAAAAAGTCAAATTTTAAGGTAAGAAAAATTGATTATTCATATGCATGATCCCAAATAATGAAACTGACTGTCTGAAATAAGGAATATTGAACATCCTGAATCAAGGCAAATAAATGTTTAAACACATATATTTAGAACTTTATATAAAAGTGCCCAACCATAGCTTAGAGTGTCACAAAAATAAGACTTACTTACCCCAGGACACTCATCTACATGTAGTAGAAAGCCAAACCAGTACTGAAACGAGAATCAGTAGAGGTAATGGTATATATAAGAGTATATCGCCGATCTAAAAAGGGAGGCAAGAGATGAATCTCTATGACCGATAACAGAGAACCTATGAAATAGACCCCGTAGAAGGAGATCATTGAATTCAAATAGGCCATACTCTCTTCACATCCCTCTGACATTCACTGAACGAAGAATCTAGCACAAACTTACTTCACCACCTCCACGGGAGGCAAAGTTTGTAAAACTGAATTGTGGGTGTGGTGAGGGGTGTATTTATAGGCATTTTAAGGTTTGGGAAACTTTGCCCCTCCTGGTAGGAATGTATATCCCATACGTCACTAGCTCATGGACTCTTGCTAATTACATGAAAGAAAAATGACCACTACATTTGGCCAGGTGTTGTGACTAAGGGGCTTCACAAAAAGATGTGACATTGCCCTTTTGGAATACCCTTAGTTGTCTACTTTTGTAAATGGTATGCCATGATGGGGTTATTTTCATTCCTGGGCTTCTATAATGTCTCAAAGAGGACATAGGCACAGAAGATGAATGTGCCAAATTTTCATGTAAATGGGCAGACCCCATATTTGGACCTATAACTTCTGTAAACCCCATAAAACCTGTACATGGGGGGTACTGTTTTACTCGTCGGACATTGACAAACACTTATATGTGTGTTTTATAGCAGTAAAACATAAAAGCTTGATGACAGAAACAGCCAAAGTGCAGTGTTTGTGTAAAAAACGCATACAACAAAAATGAACACTACATTTGGCCAGGTGTTGTGACTAAGGGGCTTCACAAAAAGACGTGACATTGCCCTTTTGGAATACCCTGAGATGTCTACTTTTGTAAATGGTATGCCATGGTGGGGTAATTTTCATTCCTGGGCTGCTATAATGTATGAAAGGCAACTTAAGCCCAGAAAAACATAATTTATGCTTACCTGATAAATTTATTTCTTTTGTAGTGTATTCAGTCCACGGGTCATCCATTACTTATGGGATATATTCCCTTCCCAACAGGAAGTTGCAAGAGGATCACCCAAAGCAGAGCTGCTATATAACTCCTCCCCTCACATGTCATATGCAGTCATTCGACCGAAACAAGACAAGAAAGGAGAAACCATAGGGTGCAGTGGTGACTGAATGTTCTAATTAAAATTTAGATCTGCCTTAAAAAGACAGGGCGGGCCGTGGACTGAATACACTACAAGAGAAATAAATTTATCAGGTAAGCATAAATTATGTTTTCTCTTGTTAAGTGTATTCAGTCCACGGGTCATCCATTACTTATGGGATACCAATACCAAAGCTAAGTACACGGATGAAGGGAGGGACAAGGCAGGAACTTAAACGGAAGGAACAACTGCCTGTAGAACCTTTCTCCCAAAAACAGCCTCGGAAGAAGCAAAAGTGTCCAATTTGTAAAATTTTGAAAAAGTATGAAGCGAAGACCAAGTCGCAGCCTTGCAAATCTGTTCAACAGAGGCCTCATTCTTAAAGGCCCAGGTGGAAGCCACAGCTCTAGTAGAATGAGCTGTAATTCTTTCAGGGGGCTGCTGTCCAGCAGTCTCATAGGCTAAACGTATTATACTACGAAGCCAAAAAGAGAGAGAGGTTGCCGAAGCTTTTTGACCTCTCCTCTGTCCAGAATAAACGACAAACAGGGAAGAATTTTGACGAAAATCTTTAGTTGCCTGTAAATAGAATTTCAGGGCACGGACTATGTCCAGATTATGCAAAAGACGTTCCTTCTTTGAAGAAGGATTAGGGCACAATGATGGGACAACAATCTCTTGATTGATATTCCTGTTAGAAACTACCTTAGGTAAAAACCCAGGTTTAGTACGCAGAACTACCTTGTCTGAATGGAAAACCAGATAAGGAGAATCACAATGTAAAGCAGATAACTCAGAGACTCTTCGAGCCGAGGAAATAGCCATCAAAAACAGAACTTTCCAAGATAAAAGCTTAATATCAATGGAATGAAGGGGTTCAAACGGAACACCCTGAAGAACTTTAAGAACCAAGTTTAAGCTCCACGGAGGAGCAACAGATTTAAACACAGGCTTAATCCTAGCCAAAGCCTGACAAAAAGCCTGGACGTCTGGAACTTCTGCCAGACGCTTGTGCAAAAGAATAGACAGAGCAGAAATCTGTCCCTTCAATGAACTAGTAGATAAGCCCTTTTCCAAACCCTCTTGTAGAAAGGACAATATCCTAGGAATCCTAACCTTACTCCATGAGTAACTCTTGGATTCGCACCAATATAAGTATTTACGCCATATCTTATGATAGATTTTTCTGGTAACAGGCTTCCGAGCCTGTATTAAAGTATCAATAACTGACTCTGAGAAGCCACGCTTGGATAAGATCAAGCGTTCAATCTCCATGCAGTCAGCCTCAGAGAAATTAGATTTGGATGGTTGAAAGGACCTTGTATTAGAAGGTCCTGCCTCAGAGGTAGAGACCATGGAGGACAGGACGACATGCACACTAGGTCTGCATACCAGGTCCTGCGTGGCCACGCAGGCGCTATCAGAATCACCGATGCTCTCTCCTGTTTGATCTTGGCAATCAGTCGAGGCAGCAGCGGAAATGGTGGAAACACATAAGCCATGTTGAAGACCCAAGGGGCTGCTAGAGCATCTATCAGCGCCGCTCCCGGGTCTCTGGACCTGGATCCGTAACGAGGAAGCTTGGCGTTCTGGCGAGACGCCATGAGATCCAGTTCTGGTTTGCCCCAACGACGAATCAGTTGAGCGTACACCTCCGGATGAGGTTCCCACTCCCCCGGATGAAAGGTCTGGTGACTTAGAAAGTCCGCCTCCCAGTTCTCCACGCCTGGGATGTGGATCGCTGACAGGTGGCAAGAGTGAAACTCTGCCCAGCGAATTATCTTTGAGACTTCTAACATCGCTAGGGAACTCCTGGTTCCCCCTTGATGGTTGATGTAAGCCACAGTCGTGATGTTGTCCGACTGAAATCTGATGAACCTCAGTGTTGCTAACTGAGGCCAAGCTAGAAGAGCCTTGAATATTGCTCTTAATTCCAGAATATTTATTGGGAGGAGTTTCTCCTCCTGAGTCCACGATCCCTGAGCCTTGAGGGAGTTCCAGACTGCGCCCCAACCTAGAAGGCTGGCATCTGTTGTTACAATCGTCCACTCTGGCTTGCGAAAGGTCATGCCCTTGGACAGATGGACCAGAGAAAGCCACCAGAGAAGAGAATCTCTGGTTTCTTGATCCAGATTTAGTAGAGGGGACAAATCTGAGTAATCCCCATTCCACTGACCTAGCATGCATAATTGCAGCGTTCTGAGATGCAGGCGCGCAAATGGCACAATGTCCATTGCCGCTACCATTAAGCCGATTACTTCCATGCACTGAGCCACTGACGGGCGTGGAATGGAATGAAGGACACGGCAAGCATTTAGAAGTTTTGACAACCTGGACTCAGTCAGGTAAATTTTCATCTCTACCGAATCTATAAGAGTCCCTAGGAAGGAGACTCTTGTGAGTGGTGATAGAGAACTCTTTTCCACGTTCACCTTCCACCCATGCGACCTCAGAAATGCCAGAACTATCTCTGTATGAGACTTGGCAATTTGAAAGCTTGATGCCTGTATCAGGATGTCGTCTAGATACGGAGCCACCGCTATGCCTCGCGGTCGTAGAACCGCCAGAAGTGAGCCCAGAACCTTTGTAAAGATTCTCGGGGCCGTAGTTAACCCGAAGGGAAGAGCTACAAACTGGTAATGCCTGTCTAGGAAGGCAAATCTTAGGTACCGATAATGATCTTTGTGAATCGGTATGTGAAGGTAGGCATCCTTTAAGTCCACTGTGGTCATGTACTGACCCTCTTGGATCATGGGTAGGATGGTTCGAATAGTTTCCATTTTGAATGATGGAACTCTTAGGAATTTGTTTAGGATCTTTAGGTCCAAGATTGGTCTGAAGGTTCCCTCTTTGAGTAAAAACCTTGCCCTTGTTCCGTCCGCGGAACTGGGTGGATCACCCCCATTATCAGGAGGTCTTGTACACAGCGTAGAAATGCCTCTTTCTTTATTTGGTTTGCTGATAACCTTGAAAGATGAAATCTCCCTTGTGGAGGAGAAGCTTTGAATTCCAGAAGATATCCCTGGGATATGATCTCCAACGCCCAGGGATCCTGGACATCTCTTACCCACGCCTGGGCGAAGAGAGAAAGTCTGCCCCCCACTAGATCTGTTTCCGGATAGGGGGCAATCCCTTCATGCTGTCTTAGGGGCAGTAGTAGGTTTTCTGGCCTGCTTGCCCTTGTTCCAGGACTGATTATTTTTCCAGGCCTGTCTGTAACAAGCAACAGTTCCTTCCTGTTTTGGAGCGGAGGAAGCTGATGCTGCTCCTGCCTTGAAGTTTCGAAAGGCACGAAAATTAGACTGTTTGGCCTTTGATTTGGCCCTGTCCTGAGGAAGGGTATGACCCTTACCTCCAGTAATGTCAGCGATAATTTCTTTCAAGCCGGGCCCGAATAAGGTTTGCCCCTTGAAAGGAATATTAAGCAATTTAGATTTAGAAGTCACGTCAGCTGACCAGGATTTAAGCCATAGCGCTCTGCGCGCCTGGATGGCGAATCCGGAGTTCTTAGCCGTTAGTTTAGTTAAATGTACAATGGCATCAGAAACAAATGCATTAGCTAGCTTAAGTGCTTTAAGCTTGTCCATGATTTCATCCAATGGAGCTGAGTGAATGGCCTCTTCCAGAGACTCAAACCAGAATGCAGCAGCAGCAGTGACAGGTGCAATGCATGCAAGGGGCTGTAAGATAAAACCTTGTTGAACAAACATTTTCTTAAGGTAACCTTCTAATTTTTTATCCATTGGATCCGAAAAAGCACAACTATCCTCCACCGGGATAGTGGTACACTTAGCTAAAGTAGAAACTGCTCCCTCCACCTTGGGAACCGTTTGCCATAAGTCCCGTGTAGTGGCGTCTATTGGAAACATTTTCCTAAATATAGGAGGTGGGGAAAAGGGCACACCAGGTCTATCCCACTCCTTGCTAATAATTTCTGTAAGCCTTTTAGGTATAGGAAAAACGTCAGTACACACCGGCACCGCATAGTATCTATCCAGCCTACATAATTTCTCTGGAATTGGAACTGTATTACAGTCATTCAGAGCCGCTAAAACCTCCCCTAGCAATACACGGAGGTTCTCAAGCTTAAATTTAAAATTAGAAATCTCTGAATCCGGTTTCCCTGGATCAGATCCGTCACCCACAGAATGAAGCTCTCGGTCCTCATGTTCTGCAAACTGTGACGCAGTATCAGACATGGCTCTCACAGCACCAGCGCGCTCTGTCCTTATCCCAGAGCTATTGCGCTTGCCTCTTAATTCTGGCAATTTAGATAATACTTTTGTCAGGGTATTATTCATAATAGTGGCCATGTCTTGTAAAGTGATTTGTATGGGCGTCCCTGATGTACTTGGCGCCACAATATCACGCGCCTCCTGAGCGGGAGGCGAAGGTACTGACACGTGAGGAGAGTTAGCCGGCATAACTTCCCCCTCGTCGTCTGGTGATAATTCTTTTATAGATAAAGACTGACCTTTATTATTTAAAGTGAAATCAATACATTTAGTACACATATTTCTATGGGGCTCCACACTGGCCTTCAAACATAATGAACAAACAGATTCATCTGTGTCAGACATGTTTAAACAGACTAGCAATGAGACTAGCAAGCTTGGAAAACACTTTGAAATAAATTTACAAGCACTAAATAAAACGTTACTGCGCCTTTAAGAAGCACAAAAAAATTGTCACAGTTGAAATAACAATGAACTAAATCTGTTATAGCAACCAAATTTTCACAGTAAATATATTAGTTTAGCAGAGCATTGCACCCACTAGCAAATGGATGATTAACCCCTTAATACCCAAAAACGGATAATCAATATGCAAATAAACGTTTTTAACACAGTCAAACACACTGTCACAGGTCTGCTGTGACTGATTACCTCCCTCAAAAAGACTTTTGAAAACCTCTGAGCTCTCTAGAGACGTCCTGGGTCATGCAGGAAGAAGCAGGAAGACTGTGACTGAATTTTTACTGCGCAAAAAAGCGCTAAAATAGGCCCCTCCCACTCATTATTACAGCAGTGGGAAACCTCAGTTAACTGTTTCTATACAGAAATATAAGTCAGCCATGTGGAAAAATTCATGCCCCTATAAGTTTTATCACCAATGTACCTCACAAAAACGATTAAACATGCCAGTAAACGTTTTCAAGATCCCTTTTTAAAGAGTATGTATTGATATTTATAAGCCTGCTACCAGTCGCTTCTACTGCAGTTAAGGCTCATTACATTACTTTCAGTATTAGCAGCATTTTCTTAGTCAAATTCCATTCCTTAGAAAATTACATTACTGCACATATATTTAATCAGCCTGATACCAGTCGCTACCACTGCATTTAAGGCTGTACTTACATTACTTCGGTATCAGCAGTATTTTCTTAGTCAATTCCATTCCTTAGAAAAATATATTACTGCACATACCTCATTTGCAGGAGACCCCGCACGCTATTCCCTTTCTGAAGTTACCTCACTCCTCAGAATGTGCGAGAACAGCCAGTGGATCTTAGTTACTTCTGCTAAGATCATAGAAAACGCAGGCAGATTCTTCTTCCAAATACTGCCTGAGAAAAAACAGCACACTCCGGTGCCATTTAAAAATAACAAACTTTTGAATGAAGAAATAATTAAGTATAAAACACCACACTCCTCTCACGACCTCCTTCTATGTTGAGGGTTGCAAGAGAATGACTGGATATGACATGTGAGGGGAGGAGCTATATAGCAGCTCTGCTTTGGGTGATCCTCTTGCAACTTCCTGTTGGGAAGGGAATATATCCCATAAGTAATGGATGACCCGTGGACTGAATACACTTAACAAGAGAAATGAATGTGCCAGATTTCTATGTAAATGGGTAGGGCCCTATGTTGGGCCTTGTAAATTCCAGAAATCTCAGAAAACCTGTACATGGGGTATATCGTTATACACATGGGACATCGCTAAACACAAGTATAGGTGTTTTATTGCAGTAACATATATCAGGATGATGATATTCACAATAAAATCATTTGGAAAGCTTAAAATTTCTTAATTTCTCACACTTACTTCGATTTTTTTTTATATAAAATTATAGTTGAGAAATATATCTTTTATGCCAAAAGAAAGCCCTATCTGCCCTCTAAAAGCCTATGTCATAAAAGGGTTAAAGGAGACTGCAAATGTACACTGTTATACAGGCTGTACACTCTCTACTTTACATTGTAGCAAAGTGTCATTTCTTCAGTATTGTTACATCAAAAGATATAATAAAATATTTACAAAAATGTGAGGGGTGTACTCACTTTTGTGGGATACTGTACATTTAGACATGTGTATGTATCTCTATGTTAAAGCCCTTTGCCTGCCTCCCCCCCCTAATTCCTGAGACCTCATCATTTTGAGCTCTTATAACATTTTAATGCAATTTAAAATAAATCATTTTTATCAGACAGTGTTATCATGAGTAAAGGATCGTGGACTCTCACCACCTGTATAAAAAAGAAATTTATTTTTGACGTTTTTTAATGCAACTTTTTGTCTTGCGTAACAGGTAACCAGAGCTCTGAAGTTGTGCTAACCCGACGTGTGATAAAATTGATTGCACTCAAGAGAACACATTTACTTTCACATTTACTTTCAACTATTTCTGCAAAGCACAAAGAGCCGCAAAATACCCTTTATCGCTCCCACTCTACGCTCATAATCTAGCCTCGAATGTGAAAAAAATGATAAAAATAAATTGTAGTTTAAATAATCACCTACTAGAAATTTGAAAACTTAACTCTGCAATTCTACTCAAAATGTGAATATTTTGCTGTTACATGAAGAGCATATGGGTAAAATGGTGCAATAACAAGTTACTCTTGCACAAAATATATTAAGAAGCGAGAGAACGAAGATTACGATTTTAAACAAAGCCATTAGTTTGTGAGTGTCATATACATAAGTATGCTGCACTGTTGCCACTTACTACATTTGTAAAATCTTTAGCTGCCAACCAGTGAGTTCTAAGGGCTCAACCTCCTGTCATCTATAAACTTCAATATTAGGTTGTCATAATCACTAAACATCACTGAATCACAACAAATAAATCATTCAGAAACTACTGTCAAAGCAAATATTCATTCAAACTGACTGCGCCACAACAGAATCCCTAGTTATTTCAATATCATCTGCATAGGTCTCATAAACAACATCCAGTAACTTAGTCTATAAACAAGCAGAGGTTTAAAAGTACCAGCCTGTATAATAAAATGAGGGGAAGAACAGGATAATGATTTATATGCCTGTTTTTTTTAATAGATTAATGGATTTCTATAGATCTAATCAGCAATTCCTTTATATAGTTAATTGGGTATATATGAAGTCATAGATAGCTAATGTCAGCAGAAACATAGTTTAACAAAAGCATAAAGGATAACATTAAATTCACAGAGTAACAACATTGCCAGTTGTCTATAAAACCAAGATACACATAGTGAATGATGTTGTGACTGTATATGTATGTACAGGAAGAGCACTTGCTATCTGCTAAACAATCCAGATATTTGCACACAAAGAATCCATGGAATCAAATCTCCATGGGATGGTATTGGTTGGAAGCTCTATCCCACTGTCCTTTCCCTTTATTTATGTTCAGATTTGACAATGTGAAGCTGAGGACATAAACCCTTCCCAGAATGGCTGAACTCTGCCCCTGAACCACCCCATTGCACTGATTCCGTAACAGACACCACAGTTCAGTTTCCCAAGTTTAAATAAATGTTGATCTTGTGAGACTCAAGATGCATTATCAGAGACCTGTATATATTTTCACCTTAAAAAGGAACCAAGGTATGCCTGAACAAATGAAAAAGAAATACAGTGGGTATCTGTCAAGAATATGATTTAGCTACTCCTGTACCCTCCTCCCCCAGAATCCAGAGTGTGTGGGGGAGGAGGGTACAGGATACTCTTTGAGGGACCCCCAGAGTGAGTGTGAAAGATTGTGGGTGAAGGAGACCCCAGTAACCTCAGCTGTGACCTATAAACAGACTGCAAGGACTAGGGGACAGAGTCTGACACAGACTGCAGACACAGGGGGAGGAGTACAGAGAAGTGTATTTACACAGCCTCACAGTGCTATTCAGCAGATACACTGATAGGTGTGCAGAATCAGAGTCCCCAGCAAGCTCAGCAGATAGGACCCACAGTGGAGAAGAGGGGGGCAGTTAGGCAACCCCCTACCAACCATAACAAAGTGCAGGAGTACAGGCATTCTACTCAGGAGGAGGGGCAAGATCCCTGGGTAGCTAATCAAAAGCTGACAAAACACAATACAGTCAGAGGGTGTGAAAAGAAACTAGACTTCACAGACACCTCTTTAACAGTTAGGATGTACCTTTCAGGGACAAGATGCAAGCTTTATTGGGGGAGGTACGTGCAAAATCCAGAGATGCCAATGCCATATCCCTACAAAAACACTTGCAGGATTCTAATGCCAGAGAGGGAGTGTATGAGATGGTACAAAATGCTTTTGAACTAGCACCCATGAGGCAGAACAAGCTACATGCTGCATGGGAGGGTCCCTGCAATATATTAAATCAGCTGGGTAGAGCAAATGGTGTCATTTTTAAATGGAGGGCATCATGATGGCAAAACTGCTTTGTGCAATTTGTCTGACAATGGTGTTATCACCGCAAGGGGAAGCTCCCTTTGATACTCAGCTGGAGTGGCTTTCGGCCACCTCCCTTTGCGTCTCTTATGTGGGGGAGGTGTCACGAATACCTCATGATTTAGCTGCCAAGGGGTTAAGTCTCTTTAGTTGGTGAGCTAAAAAACAGAATTTATGTTTACCTGATAAATTACTTTCTCCAACGGTGTGTCCGGTCCACGGCGTCATCCTTACTTGTGGGATATTCTCTTCCCCAACAGGAAATGGCAAAGAGCCCAGCAAAGCTGGTCACATGATCCCTCCTAGGCTCCGCCTACCCCAGTCATTCGACCGACGTAAAGGAGGAATATTTGCATTGGAGAAACCATATGATACCGTGGTGACTGTAGTTAAAGAAAATAAATTATCAGACCTGATTAAAAACCAGGGCGGGCCGTGGACCGGACACACCGTTGGAGAAAGTAATTTATCAGGTAAACATAAATTCTGTTTTCTCCAACATAGGTGTGTCCGGTCCACGGCGTCATCCTTACTTGTGGGAACCAATACCAAAGCTTTAGGACACGGATGAAGGGAGGGAGCAAATCAGGTCACCTAAATGGAAGGCACCACGGCTTGCAAAACCTTTCTCCCAAAAATAGCCTCAGAAGAAGCAAAAGTATCAAACTTGTAAAATTTGGTAAAAGTGTGCAGTGAAGACCAAGTCGCTGCCCTACATATCTGATCAACAGAAGCCTCGTTCTTGAAGGCCCATGTGGAAGCCACAGCCCTAGTGGAATGAGCTGTGATTCTTTCAGGAGGCTGCCGTCCGGCAGTCTCATAAGCCAATCTGATGATGCTTTTAATCCAAAAAGAGAGAGAGGTAGAAGTTGCTTTTTGACCTCTCCTTTTACCAGAATAAACAACAAACAAGGAAGATGTTTGTCTAAAATCCTTTGTAGCATCTAAATAGAATTTTAGAGCGCGAACAACATCCAAATTGTGCAACAAACGTTCCTTCTTTGAAACTGGATTCGGACACAAAGAAGGCACGACTATCTCCTGGTTAATGTTTTTGTTAGAAACAACTTTCGGAAGAAAACCAGGTTTAGTACGTAAAACCACCTTATCTGCATGGAACACCAGATAAGGAGGAGAACACTGCAGAGCAGATAATTCTGAAACTCTTCTAGCAGAAGAAATTGCAACCAAAAACAAAACTTTCCAAGATAATAACTTAATATCAACGGAATGTAAGGGTTCAAACGGAACCCCCTGAAGAACTGAAAGAACTAAGTTGAGACTCCAAGGAGGAGTCAAAGGTTTGTAAACAGGCTTGATTCTAACCAGAGCCTGAACAAAGGCTTGAACATCTGGCACAGCTGCCAGCTTTTTGTGAAGTAACACAGACAAGGCAGAAATCTGTCCCTTCAAGGAACTTGCAGATAATCCTTTCTCCAATCCTTCTTGAAGAAAGGATAGAATCTTAGGAATTTTTACCTTGTCCCAAGGGAATCCTTTAGATTCACACCAACAGATATATTTTTTCCATATTTTGTGGTAAATTTTTCTAGTTACAGGCTTTCTGGCCTGAACAAGAGTATCAATAACAGAATCTGAGAACCCTCGTTTTGATAAGATCAAGCGTTCAATCTCCAAGCAGTCAGTTGGAGTGAGACCAGATTCGGATGTTCGAACGGACCTTGAACAAGAAGGTCTCGTCTCAAAGGTAGCTTCCATGGTGGAGCCGATGACATATTCACCAGATCTGCATACCAAGTCCTGCGTGGCCACGCAGGAGCTATCAAGATCACCGATGCCCTCTCCTGATTGATCCTGGCTACCAGCCTGGGGATGATAGGAAACGGCGGGAATACATAAGCTAGTTTGAAGGTCCAAGGTGCTACTAGTGCATCTACTAGAGTAGCCTTGGGATCCCTGGATCTGGACCCGTAGCAAGGAACCTTGAAGTTCTGACGAGAGGCCATCAGATCCATGTCTGGAATGCCCCACAGTTGAGTAATTTGGGCAAAGATTTCCGGATGGAGTTCCCACTCCCCCGGATGTAATGTCTGACGACTCAGAAAATCCGCTTCCCAATTTTCCACTCCTGGGATGTGGATTGCAGACAAGTGGCAGGAGTGAGTCTCCGCCCATTGAATGATTTTGGTCACTTCTTCCATCGCCAGGGAACTCCTTGTTCCCCCCTGATGGTTGATGTACGCAACAGTCGTCATGTTGTCTGATTGAAACCGTATGAACTTGGCCTTTGCTAGCTGAGGCCAAGCCTTGAGAGCATTGAGTATCGCTCTCAGTTCCAGAATATTTATCGGTAGAAGAGATTCTTCCCGAGACCAAAGACCCTGAGCTTTCAGGGGTCCCCAGACCGCGCCCCAGCCCATCAGACTGGCGTCGGTCGTGACAATGACCCACTCTGGTCTGCGGAAGTTCATCCCTTGTGACAGGTTGTCCAGGGACAGCCACCAACGGAGTGAATCTCTGGTCCTCTGATTTACTTGTATCGTCGGAGACAAGTCTGTATAGTCCCCATTCCACTGACTGAGCATGCACAGTTGTAATGGTCTTAGATGAATGCGCGCAAAAGGAACTATGTCCATTGCCGCTACCATCAAACCTATTACTTCCATGCACTGCGCTATGGAAGGAAGAGGAACGGAATGAAGTATTTGACAAGAGTTTAGAAGTTTTGTTTTTCTGGCCTCTGTCAGAAAAATCCTCATTTCTAAGGAGTCTATTATTGTTCCCAAGAAGGGAACCCTTGTTGACGGAGATAGAGAACTCTTTTCTACGTTCACTTTCCATCCGTGAGATCTGAGAAAGGCCAGGACTATGTCCGTGTGAGCCTTTGCTTGAGGAAGGGACGACGCTTGAATCAGAATGTCGTCCAAGTAAGGTACTACTGCAATGCCCCTTGGTCTTAGCACCGCTAGAAGGGACCCTAGTACCTTTGTGAAAATCCTTGGAGCAGTGGCTAATCCGAAAGGAAGTGCCACGAACTGGTAATGCTTGTCCAGGAATGCGAACCTTAGGAACCGATGATGTTCCTTGTGGATAGGAATATGTAGATACGCATCCTTTAAATCCACCGTGGTCATGAATTGACCTTCCTGGATGGAAGGAAGAATTGTTCGAATGGTTTCCATTTTGAACGATGGAACCTTGAGAAACTTGTTTAGGATCTTGAGATCTAAGATTGGTCTGAACGTTCCCTCTTTTTTGGGAACTACGAACAGATTGGAGTAGAACCCCATCCCTCGTTCTCCTAATGGAACAGGATGAATCACTCCCATTTTTAACAGGTCTTCTACACAATGTAAGAATGCCTGTTTTTTTATGTGGTCTGAAGACAATTGAGACCTGTGGAACCTCCCCCTTGGGGGAAGCCCCTTGAATTCCAGAAGATAACCTTGGGAGACTATTTCTAGTGCCCAAGGATCCAGAACATCTCTTGCCCAAGCCTGAGCGAAGAGAGAGAGTCTGCCCCCCACCAGATCCGGTCCCGGATCGGGGGCCAACATTTCATGCTGTCTTGGTAGCAGTGGCAGGTTTCTTGGCCTGCTTTCCCTTGTTCCAGCCTTGCATTGGTCTCCAGGCTGGCTTGGCTTGAGAAGTATTACCCTCTTGCTTAGAGGACGTAGCACTTGGGGCTGGTCCGTTTCTACGAAAGGGACGAAAATTAGGTTTATTTTTGGCCTTGAAAGACCTATCCTGAGGAAGGGCGTGGCCCTTACCCCCAGTGATATCAGAGATAATCTCTTTCAAGTCAGGGCCAAACAGCGTTTTCCCCTTGAAAGGAATGTTAAGCAATTTGTTCTTGGAAGACGCATCCGCTGACCAAGATTTCAACCAAAGCGCTCTGCGCGCCACAATAGCAAACCCAGAATTTTTCGCCGCTAACCTAGCCAATTGCAAAGTGGCGTCTAGGGTGAAAGAATTAGCCAATTTGAGAGCACGGATTCTGTCCATAATCTCCTCATAAGGGGGAGAATCACTAGTGATCGCCTTTTCTAGCTCATCGAACCAGAAACACGCGGCTGTAGTGACAGGGACAATGCATGAAATTGGTTGTAGAAGGTAACCTTGCTGAACAAACATCTTTTTAAGCAAACCTTCTAATTTTTTATCCATAGGATCTTTGAAAGCACAACTATCTTCTATGGGTATAGTGGTGCGTTTGTTTAAAGTAGAAACCGCCCCCTCGACCTTGGGGACTGTCTGCCATAAGTCCTTTCTGGGGTCGACCATAGGAAACAATTTTTTAAATATGGGGGGAGGGACGAAAGGTATACCGGGCCTTTCCCATTCTTTATTTACAATGTCCGCCACCCGCTTGGGTATAGGAAAAGCTTCTGGGGGCCCCGGGACCTCTAGGAACTTGTCCATTTTACATAGTTTCTCTGGGATGATCAAATTCTCACAATCATCCAGAGTGGATAACACCTCCTTAAGCAGAGCGCGGAGATGTTCCAACTTAAATTTAAATGTAATCACATCAGGTTCAGCTTGTTGAGAAATTTTCCCTGAATCTGAAATTTCTCCCTCAGACAAAACCTCCCTGGCCCCCTCAGACTGGTGTAGGGGCCCTTCAGAAACAATATCATCAGCGTCCTCATGCTCTTCAGTATTATCTAAAACAGAGCAGTCGCGCTTACGCTGATAAGTGGGCATTTTGGCTAAAATGTTTTTGATAGAATTATCCATTACAGCCGTTAATTGTTGCATAGTAAGGAGTATTGGCGCGCTAGATGTACTAGGGGCCTCCTGAGTGGGCAAGACTGGTGTAGACGAAGGAGGGGATGATGCAGTACCATGCTTACTCCCCTCACTTGAGGAATCATCTTGGGCATCATTTTCTCTAAATTTTGTGTCACATAAATCACATCTATTTAAATGAGAAGGAACCTTGGCTTCCCCACATTCAGAACACAGTCTATCTGGCAGTTCAGACATGTTAAACAGGCATAAACTTGATAACAAAGTACAAAAAACGTTTTAAAATAAAACCGTTACTGTCACTTTAAATTTTAAACTGAACACACTTTATTACTGCAATTGCGAAAAAGTATGAAGGAATTGTTCAAAATTCACCAAAATTTCACCACAGTGTCTTAAAGCCTTAAAAGTATTGCACACCAAATTTGGAAGCTTTAACCCTTAAAATAACGGAACCGGAGCCGTTTTTATCTTTAACCCCTTTACAGTCCCTGGTATCTGCTTTGCTGAGACCCAACCAAGCCCAAAGGGGAATACGATACCAAATGACGCCTTCAGAAAGTCTTTTCTATGTATCAGAGCTCCTCACACATGCGACTGCATGTCATGCTTCTCAAAAACAAGTGCGCAATACAGGCGCGAAAATGAGACTCTGCCTATGATTAGGGAAAGCCCCTAGAGAATAAGGTGTCCAAAACAGTGCCTGCCGATATTATTTTACAAAATACCCAGATTAAAATGATTCCTCAAGGCTAAATATGTTTATATATGAATCGATTTAGCCCAGAAAATGTCTACAGTCTTAAAAAGCCCTTGTGAAGCCCTTATTTACTGTCTGTAATAAAAATGGCTTACCGGATCCCATAGGGAAAATGACAGCTTCCAGCATTACATCGTCTTGTTAGAATGTGTCATACCTCAAGCAGCAAAATTCTGCTCACTGTTCCCCCAACTGAAGTTAATTCCTCTCAACAGTCCTGTGTGGAACAGCCATCGATTTTAGTAACGGTTGCTAAAATCATTTTCCTCTTACAAACAGAAATCTTCATCTCTTTTCTGTTTCAGAGTAAATAGTACATACCAGCACTATTTTAAAATAACAAACTCTTGATTGAATAATAAAAACTACAGTTAAACACTAAAAAACTCTAAGCCATCTCCGTGGAGATGTTGCCTGTACAACGGCAAAGAGAATGACTGGGGTAGGCGGAGCCTAGGAGGGATCATGTGACCAGCTTTGCTGGGCTCTTTGCGATTTCCTGTTGGGGAAGAGAATATCCCACAAGTAAGGATGACGCCGTGGACCGGACACACCTATGTTGGAGAAACATTTGTTTTTTTCAAGAAGAACTGTGTCCTGTGTTCATGTTGTTTGTTTTTTTGTGATAAAACCAGACCGCATTATAAATTGTTTCAGAGTTCCACTTGAATAACTGTTATTGTATAGTCATTGAGGCAGCAAGCCCGTAAAAGTGTCGGTTTAAGAGACAATAAGCAGTGCCCTCTCCCCAGATCCTGATGAGTTCAATAAAAGGACATTGGTACAATGTAAGATGTGTGTTTAAAACAGGTTATGACATTAGATGAAGGGAAATATGACAACCCTGTCATATTTGGTATCAAACTGATTCTCACAATGTAACTACGAGATTGCCTTTCTGCTTATATGAAAATGGATTTTTCTAGCAGAAATTATGATGTGGTCTCTGATTTCAGGCAAAGACAGAGTTTATTGACTGTTATAAAAGATAGTTGGCTTCCCAGCCCCTGCATAGAGGGTGGGGTCAGGCAACTTGATCTCTGGAGAATATGTATAAGAATCCTGGGTTTTAACAATGAAATTGTCATTCTTACAAGGGAGGCTGTGACGAACGAAGTAAGGACCCTTTGCTTCATGCTGTCTCCCTGGCACCGATATTGAGACTAGTAAAGTATAAAATATGCTTTTTCTCCTTTTTATTTTAAAAACTGATTGCTTGTGTGTAATTTTACTTGTAACAATGTTTTATTAATATGCATTGTGCATAATAATTTTTGGCATAATTTATTAAGCTTTGTCTAATATTTGAACCAAGTTACTGAAAGAGACTGGTGGTAGAGAGACGGTATAGTAGGTTATTTTTTTGCTAAATTGTATTCTGAGAGTTAATGTGTAAATAACATAATTTATGCTTACCTGATAAATTTATTTCTCTTGTAGTGTAGTCAGTCCACGGGTCATCCATTACTTATGGAATATATTTCTTCCTAACAGGAAGCTGCAAGAGGATCACCCAAGCAGAGCTGCTATATAGCTCCTCCCCTCACATGTCATATTCAGTCATTCGACCAAAGCAGACGAGAAAGGAGAAACCATAGGGTGCAGTGGTGACTGGAGTTTAATTAAAATTTAGATCTGCGTTAAAGACAGGGCGGGCCGTGGACTGACTACACTACAAGAGAAATAAATTTATCAGGTAAGCATAAATTATGTTTTCTCTTGTTAAGTGTAGTCAGTCCACGGGTCATCCATTACTTATGGAATACCAATACCAAAGCTAAAGTACACGGATGAAGGGAGGGACAAGGCAGGAACATTAAACAGAAGGAACTACTGCCTGAAGTACCTTTCTCCCAAAAATAGCCTCCGAAGAAGCAAAAGTGTCAAATTTGTAAAATTTTGAAAAGGTGTGAAGCGAAGACCAAGTCGCAGCCTTGCAAATCTGTTCAACAGAGGCCTCATTTTTAAAGGCCCAGGTGGAAGCCACAGCTCTAGTAGAATGAGCTGTAATCCTTTCAGGAGGCTGCTGTCCAGCAGTCTCATAGGCTAAACGTATTATGCTACGAAGCCAAAAAGAGAGAGAGGTAGCCGAAGCCTTTTGACCTCTTCTCTGTCCAGAGTAAACGACAAACAGGGAAGAAGTTTGACGAAAATCTTTAGTTGCCTGCAAATAGAACTTCAGGGCACGGACTACGTCCAGATTATGCAAAAGTCGTTCCTTCTTTGAAGAAGGGTTAGGACACAGTGATGGAACAACAATCTCTTGATTGATATTCCTGTTAGTAACTACCTTAGGTAAGGACCCAGGTTTAGTACGCAGAACTACCTTGTCTGAATGAAAAATCAGATAAGGAGAATCACAATGTAAGGCAGATAAATACATTTACAAGCAATATAAAAAACGCTACTGTGCCTTTAAGAAGCACAAAAAGCTGTCACAGTTGAAATAACAATGAACCAAAATAGTTATAGCAACCAATTTTTCACAGTAAATGTATTAAGTTAGCAAAGGATTGCACCCACCAGCAAATGGATGATTAACCCCTTAATACCCAAAAACGGATAACAATTTAATAATTAACGTTTTTCTCACAGTCAAAACACACTGTCACAGGTCTACTGTGACTGATTACCTCCCTCAAAATGAATTTTGAAGACCCCTGAGCTCTCTAGAGACGATCTGGATCATGGAGGATGAAGTAGACAGATTGTGACTGAATTTTTACTGCGCAAAAAAAGCGCTAAAATAGGCCCCTCCCACTCATATTACAACAGTGGGGAAGCTCAGAAAACTGTTTCTATGCAGAAAACAAAGATGGCCATGTGGTAAAAATCATGCCCCAATAAGTTTTATCACCAAGTACCTCACAAAAAACGATTAACATGCCAGTAAACGTTTTAAACATACATTTGAAAAGTTATGAATTGTTATTAATAAGCCTGCTACCAGTCGCTTTTACTGCAGTTAAGGCTCATACATTATTTCAGTATTAACAGTATTTTCAGAGTCAATTCCATTCCTTAGAAAAATACATTCAGTGTACACACACTCTTCAGCCTAATACCAGTCGCTATCACTGCATTTAAGGCGGAACTTACTTTACATTGGTATCAGCAGTATTTTCTCAGTCAATTCCATTCCTCAGAAAAATAATTACTGCACATACCTCATTTGCAGGGGGGCCCTGCATGCTATTCCCCTTCTCTGAAGTTACCTCACTCCTCAGATGAGAACAGCCAGTGGATCTTAGTTACGTCTGCTAAGATCATAGAAAACGCAGGCAGATTCTTCTTCTAATGCTGCCTGAGAATAAACAGCACACTCCGGTGCCATTTAAAATAACAAACTTTTGATTGTAGAAATAAACTAAGTTAAAAAACACCACAGACCTCTCACAGCGACCTATCTTTAGTTAGGCTGCAAGAGAATGACTGAATATGACATGTGAGGGGAGGAGCTATATAGCAGCTCTGCTTGGGTGATCCTCTTGCAGCTTCCTGTTAGGAAGAGATATATTCCATAAGTAATGGATGACCCGTGGACTGACTACACTTAACAAGAGAAATGGGGTTTCCTTAAAGGGACAGTCTAGCCAAAATTAAACTTTCATGATTCATATAGGGCATGCAATTTTAAACAACTTTCCAATTTACATTTATCATTAAATTTGCTTTGTTCCCTTGGTGTTTTATTTTTTAAAAGCTAAACCTAGGTAGGCTCAAACTGATTTCTAAACCATTGAAAACCGCCCCTTGGCTCATAGCATTTTGAAAGTTTTTCACAGTTAGACAGTACTAGTTCATGTGTGTCATATAGAAAACATTGTGCTCACTCTCGGGGAGTTATTTAGGTGTCTGCACAGATTGGCTAAATTGCATGTCTGTCAAAAGCACTGAGATAAGGGGGCAGTCTGCAAATGCTTAGATACAAGGTAATCACAGAGGTAAAACACATATTAATATAACTGTGTTAGTTATGCAAAACTGGGGAATGGGTAATAAAGGGATTATCTATCTTTTAAATAATAAAAATTCTGGTGTAGACTGTCCCTTTAAGATTTCCCATATCATATTATTTTAAGTAGTGGCAGCTAGATATCATTTTTAGTTTAGTGTGGGTGGCATTAAAGGGGAGTTTTGGGCATTTCTTTTATGTCTAGTACAGACTAGAGAGTGATGTTAACCCTTGCACCCACTGAACTACATCACAAGCTTGCCTGGTGTGGCTAGATTGTGACCAATTAGTGACAGTAGAAGGGGTCTGATAACCCTTTCAGTGCCAAAAAAGTGACTGGCGCAGGGTTGGTTAACACTGGTTGTCACAGTATCATATACTGTATAATGCAAAATATATATTGTGAATGCTATGCCAAGGGCCTAGTAATGTATTACTTGATAATTTATAAAAATAATGATGTAGATCATTTGTATAGCCAAATATTTCACCTAGAAATCCTCAGCACAAAGGGTAGGGGATTTTGAGCAATGATATGTATATGAGGATCACACAGCCTCACCTTTGTTTTTCAAATGTGTGTTTTAATCATAGACTGTTTCATTCCAGTGTTGACATTGTACAGAAACTTTTAAATCATAGCAGAGACAGAAGTGTGAAGCAAGAGAAAATTGTATTTATAATGAATTATAATAAAGGTTATGTTATGTTTTCTTTTGAATGCTGTTAACCTTCTTTGTCCTAAAATATCAATACCTCATATTACATGGCTTTCTTTCTTTTTTTTCATAGTTTTGGGGAAAAGTTAAAGGGATAGTAAACACCAAAAAATGTTATTGTTATGATAATCCCTTTATTTACCATTCCCCAGTTTTCCATAACCAACACTGTTATAGAAATATACCTTTTACCTCTGTGATTACCTTGTATCTAAGCTTCTGCTGGCTGCCTCCTTAGCTCAGATCTTTTGACAGACTTGCATTTTAGGCAATTAGTCCTGACTCTTAAATAACTTCATGTGTGTGAGAACAGTGTTATCTATATGAAACACATGAACTAACGCCATCTAGCTGTGAAAAACTGTCAAATGCATTCAGATGAGAGGCGGCCTTCAAGGACTTAGAAATTAACATACGAGTCTACCTAGGTTTAGCTTTAAATTAAGAATAACAAGAGAAAAAAGCCAATTTGAAGAAAAAAGTAAATTTTTGTTTTTTTTGTTTTTTTAAAAGTGCATGTCCTATCTGAATCATGAAGTTTAATTTGGACTTTACTATCCCTTTAAACAGGAGACCATTTACAAGAAGAAAAATATACCCTTTATATTTCATGGCATGAGCGAACAATGGCTCCATCTAGACTGCCATAGAGGGCTGCAGTGGTACTTGCATTAGGCTTCTACCAGGTGTAAGAACAAATACAGACATATCATTCAGAAACACATGCAATATCCTTAAAGGGACAGTCTATTTCAAAATAAACTTTCATAATTCATATAGGGCATGCAATTTTAAACAATTTTCCAATTTACTTTTATCACCAATTTTGCTTTGTTCTCTTGGTATTCTTAGTTGAAAGCTAAACCTTTCTAGATTGTAAGTTCCCACGGGAATAGGGCCCTCAATCGCTCCTGTATGTGTTTGTAAATTTTGTCTTGTATCTTACAAGTCTTGTATTGCTTTATTTAAATGAATTTTATCCATGGACAGCGCTGCGGAATATGTTGGCGCTTAATAAATAAAGTATAATAATAATAATAATAATAAAATAATAAACCTAGGAGGTTCATATGCAAATTTCTATGCCCTTGAAGGCCACCTCTTCTCTCAGGGAATTTTAACAGTTTTTCACCACTAGAGGGTGTTAGTTCATGTGTGACATGTAGATAACACTGTGCTCACCCACATAGAGAGCCAGATCTGATTGGATAAAATGGATGTCTGTCAAAAGAATTGAAATAAGGGGGCAGTTTGCAGAGGCTTAGATACATGGTAATCAAAGAGGTAAAAAGTGTATTTATATAACTTTGTTGGTTATGCAAAACTAGGGAATGGGTAATAAAGGGATTATCTATCTTTTTAAACAATAACAATTCTGGTGTATACTGTCCCTTTAAGGCTACCCAGAAAAGTAATCAAATCATTTAATTTTTTATAAAAAATCATTATCAATTACATTGGGTCTGAAAATGAGAGTTCAAATATATGTATTAAAAAAATCTGGTACTCAAATTATTTTGTATCATGTTCATAAAAAAGCAGCAATTATTGTTTGTGTATGACTGACACCTGTAAGACTATTGTCTTAGAGGGATACAGGGTGGATAAAAATCAATGATTTAAAAAAAAAATAATAATAATAATAAAAAAAAAACACATCATTTCTTTAAATTTAACCCCTTAAGGACCAACCATTCAGAATAAAACTTCCCCAAAAGACCAGAGCATTTTTAGCATTTCCCCATCACTACATTTAAACAGAAATAGAGCCTTTTTTATTTACCTATTAAATATAGATATATATATATATATATATATATATATATATATATATATATATATATATATATATATATATATATATAGTCCATGTGCAAAGTGTGACAGCACCACAATACAAAGTTTTCTTTAAAGGTGAAAAATTCTCTCTTTATTAGAATATAACAACCTTAAAAAAGCGACGTTTTGGACATACATGGTCCTTAATCATGCATATATAAAACAATTAAACACACATTTAAAAAGGGTATCTGGGCCAATCAGGTTTCAACTTCGAATGCTAATTGGGTTAACTCATACCTGTCCAGGTATTGTGAGATTCCTTTTATTAGTGACCTCTAGTGGCACCAGAGTATATACCATGCTAATTTTTTAATTTATAAAAACAAATACAAATCATAATCCCTATTCAGACCATAAGGGTGTAATGTATTCAAACGCTTAATCCACCATACCTCTTTTTGTTTCAATTTTAATTCCCTGTTACCCCCTCTCCTGTGTATGGGCATGTGGTCTATTACTTGAACCCGGAGCTGACTAACTGTATGTCCCATATGTGTAAAGTGTGCAGATACTGGTAATGACATGTCCTTTGATTTAATAGATGTTTTATATTGACTAAATCTATCCCTGGCGGCCTGGGTGGTTGCGCCAATATATAAAAAAAACCAAAATGGACACTTAAGTAGATAAATTACATAGTTAGTGTGACATGCATACAATCCATTAATAATATATTGTTTCCTTTTATCATTTTGTGCTAGGAATTTTCCTTTTATAATTGAATTGCATTGAGCACAATGTAAACAGGGGTAACACCCCTTATTAGGTGTAGTCAGATAATTAGTACTAGATGGTTTAATGGTACCCACATCTGCTTTAACAAGGTTATCCCTAAGATTTTTTACCCGTCTATATGATGGCATAGGAGGCAATTTGGATTCCACTTCTGGATTGTATTTAGACAATAAGTGCCAGTGTTTTCTCACTATTTTGAAGACATCATTACTTCTATCACTATGACTTGCTTTCTATCCAATTCCTCAATACTCTTTGTAATGATCTCTTTTGGGTAACCTCTTTGAATGAATTTATTGCCCATAGATCTTAATCTGTCTGGCAATATCTCTTGGTCCTTAACTATCCTCTTTGTACGAAGTAACTGACTCCTGGGTATAGAATTAAATACAGTTTCTGGATGGAAGCTTTCGTATCTTAGCAAAGTATTCCTATCAGGAGAGGGGGTAACAGGGAATTAAAATTGAAACAAAAAGAGGTATGGTGGATTAAGCGTTTGGATACATTACACCCTTATAGTCTGAATAGGGATTATGATTTGTATTTGTTTTTATAAATTAAAAAATTAGCATTGTATATATACTCTGGTGCTACTAGAGGTCACTAATAAAAGGAATCTTACAATACCTGGAGAGGTATGAGTTAACCCAATTAGCATTGGAAGTTGAAACCTGATTGGCCCAGATACCCTTTTTAAATGTGTGTTTAATTGTTTTAACTATGCATGATTAAGGACCATGTAGGTCCGAAACGTCGCTTTTTTAAGGTTGTGATATCCTAATAAAGAGAGAATTTTTCACCTTTAAAGAAAACTTTGTGTTGTGGTGCTGTCACACTTTGCACATGGACTGTATACATTGGAGTCTTGGTGATACTCTACAGTGACGAGCACACAGTTTGGAAAATATCTATGATATATGGTGCTGGACTCCATTTGCTCACTTTATATATATATATATATATATATATATATATATATATATAGTAGACAACACAAAGAATTGATCTAGGCCCATTTTATTATATTTCATGCCACCATTTCACCGACAAATGCGATCAAATTAAAAAAAAAAAAAAATTTGTTTTCACAAACTTTGGGTTTCTCGCTATAATTATTTACATACTGTTTGTGTAATCATGGCACAAGTGGTTATAAAAGCTTATCTGGGATCCCCTTTGTTCAGCATTAGCAGACATATATATGGCTTTTCCATAGCTTTTTAGGCCGCTAATTGCAGCTGCGCACCACACTTGTATTATTCCCAGCAGTGAAGGGGTTAATTAGGTAGCTTGTAAGGTTAATTTTAGCTTTAGTGTAGAGATTAGCCTCACACCTGACACTTCCCACCCCCTGATCCCTCTCAAACAGCTCTCCCCACACACACACACTGGTTACCTCCATCTTAAGTACTGGCAGACAGTCTGCCAGTGTACAGTTTTAGACCTTTTTTTTTAAAACAGAATTTATGCTTACCTGATAAATTACTTTCTCCAACGGTGTGTCCGGTCCACGGCGTCATCCATTACTTGTGGGAAATGTTCTCCCCCACAGGGAAAGGCAAGGAGAGCACACAGCAAGAGCTGTCCATATAGCTCCCCCTCTGGCTCCGCCCCCCAGTCATTCGACCGACGGTTAGGAGAAAAAGGAGAAACTATAGGGTGCCGTGGTGACTGTAGTGTATAAAGAAAATTTTTTTCAACCTGATTAAAAAAACCAGGGCGGGCCGTGGACCGGACACACCGTTGGAGAAAGTAATTTATCAGGTAAGCATAAATTCTGTTTTCTCCAACATTGGTGTGTCCACGGCGTCATCCATTACTTGTGGGAACCAATACCAAAGCTTTAGGACACGGATGAAGGGAGGGAGCAAATCAGGTTACCTAAACAGAAGGCACCACGGCTTGCAAAACCTTTCTCCCAAAAACAGCCTCCGAAGAAGCAAAAATATCAAATTTGTAGAATTTGGCAAAAGTGTGCAGAGAAGACCAAGTCGCTGCCTTACATATCTGGTCAACAGAAGCCTCGTTCTTATAGGCCCATGTGGAAGCCACAGCCCTAGTAGAGTGAGCTGTGATACGGTCAGGAGGCTGCCGTCCGGCAGTCTCATAAGCCAAGCGGATAATGCTTTTCAGCCAGAAAGAGAGAGGTAGCAGTAGCTTTTTGACCTCTCCTCTTACCAGAGTAAACGACAAACAAGGATGAGGTTTGTCTAAAATATTTTGTTGCTTCTAAATAGAACTTTAAAGCACGAACAACATCTAAATTGTGTAATAAACGTTCCTTCTTTGAAACTGGATTCGGACACAAAGAAGGAACAACTATTTCCTGGTTGATGTTCTTGTTGGAAACAACTTTTGGAAGAAAACCAGGCTTAGTACGCAAAACAACCTTATCTGAATGGAACACCAGATAGGGTGGATCACACTGCAAAGCAGATAATTCAGAAACTCTTCTAGCAGAAGAAATAGCAACCAAAAACAGAACTTTCCAAGATAGTAACTTAATATCTATGGAATGTAAAGGTTCAAACGGAACCCCTTGAAGAACTGAAAGAACTAAATTTAGACTCCAAGGAGGAGTCATGGGTCTGTAAACAGGCATGATTCTAACCAAAGCCTGAACAAAAGCTTGTACATCTGGCAAAGCTGCCAGTCGTTTGTGCAACAAGACGGATAATGCAGAAAACTGTCCTTTTAGAGAACTAGCTGACAATCCTTTATCCAAACCTTCTTGGAGAAAGGAGAGAATCTTTGGAATTTTAATCTTACTCCAGGACAATCCTTTGGATTCACACCAACAGATATATTTTTTCCATATTTTATGGTAAATCCTTCTAGTCACAGGTTTTTTGGCTTGGACCAGAGTATCAATCACAGAATTTGAAAACCCACGCTTGGATAAAATCAAGCGTTCAATTTCCAAGCAGTCAGCTGCAGATAAACTAGATTGGGATGTTCGAATGGACCTTGTACTAGAAGGTCCTGTCTCAAATGTAGCTTCCATGGTGGAGCCGATGACATATTCACCAGGTCTGCATACCAAGTCCTGCATGGCCACGCAGGAGCTATCAGAATCACAGAGGCCTTCTCCTGTTTGATCCTGGCTATGAGCCTGGGGAGGAGAGGAAACGGTGGAAACACATATGCTAGGTTGAACGACCAAGGCGCCACTAATGCATCCACTAGAGTCGCCTTGGGATCCCTGGATCTGGACCCGTAGCAAGGAATCTTGAAGTTCTGACGGGACGCCATTAGATCCATGTCTGGAATGCCCCATAATTGGGTTAACTGAGCAAAGACCTCCGGATGGAGTTCCCACTCCCCCGGATGGAAAGTCTGACGACTCAAATAGTCCGCCTCCCAGTTGTCTACTCCTGGGATGTGAATAGCAGATAGATGGCAGGAGTGATTCTCTGCCCATTGGATTATCTTGGTTACTTCCTTCATCGCTAGGGAACTCTTTGTTCCCCCCTGATGATTGATGTACGCAACAGTCGTTATGTTGTCCGACTGAAATCTTATGAACCTGGCTTCCACTAGCTGAGGCCAAGCCAGGAGCGCATTGAATATAGCTCTTAGTTCCAAAATGTTTATCGGGAGAAGCGACTCTTCCCGCGACCATAGGCCCTGAGCTTTCAGAGAGTCCCAGACCGCGCCCCACCCCAAGAGGCTGGCGTTGGTCGTGACAATGACCCACTCCGGTCTGCGGAAACTCATTCCCTGAGACAGGTGATCCTGGGTCAACCACCAGAGAAGTGAGTCCCTGGTTACCTGGTCTACTTGAATTTGGGGAGACAAGTCTGTATAGTCCCCATTCCACTGATTGAGCATGCACAGCTGTAATGGTCTTAGATGAATTCGAGCAAAAGGAACCACATCCATTGCTGCGACCATTAGTCCTATTACTTCCATGCATTGAGCTATGGAGGGTTGAGGAATAGAGTGAAGAACTCGACAAGCTTTTAGAAGCTTTGTCTTTCTGACGTCTGTGAGAAAGATCTTCATTTCCACAGAATCTATTATTGTTCCCAGAAAAGGAACCCTTGTGGACGGTGACAGTGAACTTTTTTCTATGTTCATTTTCCACCCGTGAGATCTGAGAAAAGCCAACACAATGTCTGTATGAGCCCTCGCTTTGGAAAGAGACGACGCTTGGATTAGGATGTCGTCTAGATAAGGTGCTACAGCGATGCCCCTCGATCTTAGGACCGCTAGAAAAGACCCTAGCACCTTTGTGAAAAATCTGGGAGCGGAGGCTAAACCGAATGGAAGAGCCACAAACTGGTAATGTTTGTCCAGAAAGGCGAACCTCAGGAACTGATGATGAGATTTGTGGATTGGGATATGCAGATACGCATCCTTCAGATCCACGGTAGTCAAAAATTGACCCTGCTGGATTGTTGGTAAGATTGTCCGAATGGTTTCCATCTTGAAGGATGGAACTCTGAGGAACTTGTTTAATATCTTTAAATCCAGAATTGGCCTGAAAGTTCCCTCTTTTTTGGGAACCACAAACAGGTTTGAGTAAAACCCTAGACCTTGTTCCCCGGAGGGGACTGGGTTTATCACTCCCATCTTTGATAGGTCTCTTACACAATGTAAGAATGCCTGTTTCTTTATCTGGTCTGAAGATAAGCGAGACAGGTGGAACCTTCCCTTTGGAGGAAGTCCCTTGAATTCTAACAGGTATCCCTTGGAAACTATCTCTAGTGCCCAGGGATCCAGAACATCTCTTGCCCAAGCCTGAGCGAAGAGAGATAGTCTGCCCCCTACCAGATCCGGTCCCGGATCGGGGGCTACCCCTTCATGCTGTCTTGGTAGCAGCAGCAGGTTTCTTGGTTTGTTTACCCTTGTTCCAGCCTTGCATGGGCTTCCAAGCGGGTTTGGGCTGGGCCACGTTACCTTCTTGTCTAGCGGCAGTGGAGTTATTAGCCGGTCCGTTCCTGAAATTGCGAAAGGAACGAAAATTAGACTTGTTCTTAGCCTTAAAAGGCCTATCCTGTGGGAGGGCATGGCCCTTACCTCCAGTGATGTCTGAAATAATTTCCTTCAATTCCGGCCCAAAAAGGGTCTTACCCTTGAAAGGAATATTCAGTAACTTAGTCTTGGACAACACGTCTGCCGACCAGGATTTTAGCCAAATCGCCCTCCGCGCTATTATAGCAAAACCTGAGTTTTTCGCCGCCAATTTCGTTATTTGAAAGGCGGCATTGTCCATGACTTCTTCATAGGAAGTCTCTTTCTGGAGCGACCTTTCTAGTTCTTCGAACCAAAAGGACGCCGCTGAAGTGACAGTAATAACACACGTAGCTGGTTGAAGGATGAACCCTTGCTGAACAAAAATCTTTTTAAGCAATCCTTCCAATTTTTTATCCATAGGATCTTTGAAAGCGCAGCTGTCCTTTATAGGAATAGTTATGCGCTTCGCTGGTGTTGAAACAGCTCCCTCAACCTTCGGGACCGTTTGCCATGCGTCCCTTCTAGGGTCTACTATGGGAAACATTTTCTTAAATATAGGAGGTGGGGCAAAGGGTACACCTGGCTTCTCCCACTCCTTTTCCACTATGTTCGCTACCCTCTTAGGTATTGGAAAAGCGTCGTCGTGCACTGGGACCTCTAAAAATTTGTCCAATTTGCACAACTTCTCTGGTACTACCATGGAATCACAGTCATCCAGAGTAGCTAATACTTCCTTAAGCAAAGCGCGGAGATGTTCTAGCTTAAACTTAAATGCCACTAGATCAGGTTCTTCCTGAGTCTGAAATTTCACCCTCAGACAGCCCTTCCCTCACAGCCAATTCCGATTGATGTGAGGGTAAAATAGATAAGGCATCGTCAGCGTCTGATTGTTCATCCTTTTTATCTGTATTTAAAACTGAACAATCACGCTTTCTCTGAAAAACTGGCAGTTTGGATAAAAGATTTGCTATAGAATTATCCACTACTGCTGATAATTGTTGCATAGAAATAAGCACTGGCGCGCTAGGTGTCGCCTGCGCGGGCAAAGCTGGTGTAGACACAGAAGGAGAGGATGTAGAGCTATCCCCACTACCTTCATTAGATAAATCATCTTGGGCAACATTATGAAAAATAACAGAGCTGTCCTGATTTTGTTTGAACGCTATGGCGCAATTATCACAAACACTCGAAGGGGGAACCACATTAGTCTCTATACACATAGAACATAGGTTATCTGATGGAACAGACATGTTAAACAGATTTAGGCAGGCAAACAATGCAATAAAAACGATTTTAAACAAAAACGTTACTGTCTCTTTAAATAATAAAATGACACATTTATTTCTGAATGTTCAAAAAACTATGAAGGCAATATCCGATTTTTCTGAAATTTGGACCCCAGTGTCTTAATGCTTAGAAAGTATTGCACAGCAAATATGGAGACTCTAGCTCTTAAAACAAGCAAACCGGAGCTAATTG
Source organism: Bombina bombina (assembly GCF_027579735.1). NCBI lineage: Eukaryota > Metazoa > Chordata > Amphibia > Anura > Bombinatoridae > Bombina > Bombina bombina. Next base: position 294,139,520 of record NC_069503.1, on the reverse strand, counting down.
TTGGATTTAACTGTTTTTACACACCACAATCCCAGCTACAGCCTTGCTGCAGCTTTTTCCCTTCCTTAGGGGTCACCATTCACAGAAAACAGAATTTATGTTTACCTGATAAATTACTTTCTCCAACGGTGTGTCCGGTCCACGGCGTCATCCTTACTTGTGGGATATTCTCCTCCCCAACAGGAAATGGCAAAGAGCCCAGCAAAGCTGGTCACATGATCCCTCCTAGGCTCCGCCTTCCCCAGTCATTCGACCGACGTAAAGGAGGAATATTTGCATAGGAGAAACCATATGATACCGTGGTGACTGTAGTTAAAGAAAATAAATTATCAGACCTGATTAAAAAACCAGGGCGGGCCGTGGACCGGACACACCGTTGGAGAAAGTAATTTATCAGGTAAACATAAATTCTGTTTTCTCCAACATAGGTGTGTCCGGTCCACGGCGTCATCCTTACTTGTGGGAACCAATACCAAAGCTTTAGGACACGGATGAAGGGAGGGAGCAAATCAGGTCACCTAGATGGAAGGCACCACGGCTTGCAAAACCTTTCTCCCAAAAATAGCCTCAGAAGAAGCAAAAGTATCAAACTTGTAAAATTTAGTAAAAGTGTGCAGTGAAGACCAAGTCGCTGCCTTACATATCTGATCAACAGAAGTCTCGTTCTTGAAGGCCCATGTGGAAGCCACAGCCCTAGTGGAATGAGCTGTGATTCTGTCAGGAGGCTGCCGTCCGGCAGTCTCGTAAGCCAATCTGATGATGCTTTTAATCCAAAAAGAGAGAGAGGTAGAAGTTGCTTTTTGACCTCTCCTTTTACCAGAATAAACAACAAACAAGGCAGATGTTTGTCTAAAATCCTTTGTAGCATCTAAATAGAATTTTAGAGCACGAACAACATCCAAATTGTGCAACAAACGTTCCTTCTTTGAAATTGGATTCGGACACAAAGAAGGCACGACTATCTCCTGGTTAATGTTTTTGTTAGAAACAACTTTCGGAAGAAAACCAGGTTTAGTACGTAAAACCACCTTATCTGCATGGAACACCAGATAAGGAGGAGAACACTGCAGAGCAGATAATTCTGAAACTCTTCTAGCAGAAGAAATTGCAACCAAAAACAAAACTTTCCAAGATAATAACTTAATATCAACGGAATGTAAGGGTTCAAACGGAACCCCCTGAAGAACTGAAAGAACTAAATTGAGACTCCAAGGAGGAGTCAAAGGTTTGTAAACAGGCTTGATTCTAACCAGAGCCTGAACAAAGGCTTGAACATCTGGCACAGCTGCCAGCTTTTTGTGAAGTAACACAGACAAGGCAGAAATCTGTCCCTTCAAGGAACTTGCAGATAATCCTTTCTCCAAACCTTCTTGAAGAAAGGATAGAATCTTAGGAATTTTTACCTTGTCCCAAGGGAATCCTTTAGATTCACACCAACAGATATATTTTTTCCATATTTTGTGGTAAATTTTTCTAGTTACAGGCTTTCTGGCCTGAACAAGAGTATCAATGACAGAATCTGAGAATCCTCGCTTTGATAAGATCAAGCGTTCAATCTCCAAGCAGTCAGTTGGAGTGAGACCAGATTCGGATGTTCGAACGGACCTTGAACAAGAAGGTCTCGTCTCAAAGGTAGCTTCCATGGTGGAGCCGATGACATATTCACCAGGTCTGCATACCAAGTCCTGCGTGGCCACGCAGGAGCTATCAAGATCACCGATGCCCTCTCCTGATTGATCCTGGCTACCAGCCTGGGGATGAGAGGAAACGGCGGGAATACATAAGCTAGTTTGAAGGTCCAAGGTGCTACTAGTGCATCTACTAGAGTCGCCTTGGGATCCCTGGATCTGGACCCGTAGCAAGGAACCTTGAAGTTCTGACGAGAGGCCATCAGATCCATGTCTGGAATGCCCCACAGTTGAGTAATTTGGGCAAAGATTTCCGGATGGAGTTCCCACTCCCCCGGATGAAATGTCTGACGACTCAGAAAATCCGCTTCCCAATTTTCCACTCCTGGGATGTGGATTGCAGACAAGTGGCAGGAGTGAGTCTCCGCCCATTGAATGATTTTGGTCACTTCTTCCATCGCCAGGGAACTCCTTGTTCCCCCCTGATGGTTGATATATGCAACAGTTGTCATGTTGTCTGATTGAAACCGTATGAACTTGGCCTTTGCTAGCTGAGGCCAAGCCTTGAGAGCATTGAATATCGCTCTCAGTTCCAGAATATTTATCGGTAGAAGAGATTCTTCCCGAGACCAAAGACCCTGAGCTTTCAGGGGTCCCCAGACCGCGCCCCAGCCCACCAGACTGGCGTCGGTCGTGACAATTACCCACTCTGGTCTGCGGAAGCTCATCCCCTGTGACAGGTTGTCCAGGGACAGCCACCAACGGAGTGAATCTCTGGTCCTCTGATTTACTTGTATCGTCGGAGACAAGTCTGTATAGTCCCCATTCCACTGACTGAGCATGCACAGTTGTAATGGTCTTAGATGAATGCGCGCAAAAGGAACTATGTCCATTGCCGCTACCATCAAACCTATTACTTCCATGCACTGCGCTATGGAAGGAAGAGGAACAGAATGAAGTATTTGACAAGAGTTCAGAAGTTTTGTTTTTCTGGCCTCTGTCAGAAAAATCCTCATTTCTAAGGAGTCTATTATTGTTCCCAAGAAGGGAACCCTTGTTGACGGAGATAGAGAACTCTTTTCTACGTTCACTTTCCATCCGTGAGATCCGAGAAAGGCCAGGACAATGTCCGTGTGAGCCTTTGCTTGAGGAAGGGACGACGCTTGAATCAGAATGTCGTCCAAGTAAGGTACTACTGCAATGCCCCTTGGTCTTAGCACCGCTAGAAGGGACCCTAGTACCTTTGTGAAAATCCTTGGAGCAGTGGCTAATCCGAACGGAAGTGCCACAAACTGGTAATGCTTGTCCAGGAATGCGAACCTTAGGAACCGATGATGTTCCTTGTGGATAGGAATATGTAGATACGCATCCTTTAAATCCACCGTGGTCATGAATTGACCTTCCTGGATGGAAGGAAGAATTGTTCGAATGGTTTCCATTTTGAACGATGGAACCTTGAGAAACTTGTTTAGGATCTTGAGATCTAAGATTGGTCTGAACGTTCCCTCTTTTTTGGGAACTATGAATAGATTGGAGTAGAACCCCATCCCTTGTTCTCCTAATGGAACAGGATGAATCACTCCCATTTTTAACAGGTCTTCTACACAATGCAAGAATGCCTGTCTTTTTATGTGGTCTGAAGACAATTGAGACCTGTGGAACCTCCCCCTTGGGGGAAGCCCCCTGAATTCCAGAAGATAACCTTGGGAGACTATTTCTAGCGCCCAAGGATCCAGAACATCTCTTGCCCAAGCCTGAGCGAAGAGAGAGAGTCTGCCCCCCACCAGATCCGGTCCCGGATCGGGGGCCAACATCTCATGCTGTCTTGGTAGCAGTGGCAGGTTTCTTGGCCTGCTTTCCTTTGTTCCAGCCTTGCATTGGTCTCCAGGCTGGTTTGGCTTGAGAAGTATTACCCTCCTGCTTAGAGGACGTAGCACTTGGGGCTGGTCCGTTTCTGCGAAAGGGACGAAAATTAGGTTTATTTTTGGCCTTGAAAGACCTATCCTGAGGAAGGGCGTGGCCCTTGCCCCCAGTGATATCAGAGATAATCTCTTTCAAGTCAGGGCCAAACAGCGTTTTCCCCTTGAAAGGAATGTTAAGCAATTTGTTCTTGGAAGACGCATCCGCTGACCAAGATTTTAACCAAAGCGCTCTGCGCGCCACAATAGCAAACCCAGAATTTTTCGCCGCTAACCTAGCCAATTGCAAAGTGGCGTCTAGGGTGAAAGAATTAGCCAATTTAAGAGCACGAATTCTGTCCATAATCTCCTCATAAGAAGAAGAATTATTATTGATCGCCTTTTCTAGCTCATCGAACCAGAAACACGCGGCTGTAGTGACAGGGACAATGCATGAAATTGGTTGTAGAAGGTAACCTTGCTGAACAAACATCTTTTTAAGCAAACCTTCTAATTTTTTATCCATAGGATCTTTGAAAGCACAACTATCTTCTATGGGTATAGTGGTGCGTTTGTTTAGAGTAGAAACCGCCCCCTCGACCTTGGGGACTGTCTGCCATAAGCCCTTTCTGGGGTCGACCATAGGAAACAATTTTTTAAATATGGGGGGAGGGACGAAAGGTATACCGGGCCTTTCCCATTCTTTATTTACAATGTCCGCCACCCGCTTGGGTATAGGAAAAGCTTCGGGGGGCCCCGGGACCTCTAGGAACTTGTCCATTTTACATAGTTTCTCTGGAATGACCAAATTCTCACAATCATCCAGAGTGGATAACACCTCCTTAAGCAGAGCGCGGAGATGTTCCAACTTAAATTTAAATGTAATCACATCAGGTTCAGCTTGTTGAGAAATTTTCCCTGAATCTGAAATTTCTCCCTCAGACAAAACCTCCCTGGCCCCCTCAGACTGGTGTAGGGGCCCTTCAGAACCAATATCATCAGCGTCCTCATGCTCTTCAGTATTTTCTAAAACAGAGCAGTCGCGCTTTCGCTGATAAGTGGGCATTTTGGCTAAAATGTTTTTGATAGAATTATCCATTACAGCCGTTAATTGTTGCATAGTAAGGAGTATTGGCGCGCTAGATGTACTAGGGGCCTCCTGTGTGGGCAAGACTGGTGTAGACGAAGGAGGGGATGATGCAGTACCATGCTTACTCCCCTCACTTGAGGAATCATCTTGGGCATCATTTTCTCTAAATTTTGTGTCACATAAATCACATCTATTTAAATGAGAAGGAACCTTGGCTTCCCCACATTCAGAACACAGTCTATCTGGTAGTTCAGACATGTTAAACAGGCATAAACTTGATAACAAAGTACAAAAAACGTTTTAAAATAAAACCGTTACTGTCACTTTAAATTTTAAACTGAACACACTTTATTACTGCAATTGCGAAAAAGTATGAAGGAATTGTTCAAAATTCACCAAAATTTTACCACAGTGTCTTAAAGCCTTAAAAGTATTGCACACCAAATTTGGAAGCTTTAACCCTTAAAATAACGGAACCGGAGCCGTTTTTATATTTAACCCCTTTACAGTCCCTGGTATCTGCTTTGCTGAGACCCAACCAAGCCCAAAGGGGAATACGATACCAAATGACGCCTTCAGAAAGTCTTTTCTATGTATCAGAGCTCCTCACACATGCATCTGCATGTCATGCTTCTCAAAAACAAGTGCGCAATACAGGCGCGAAAATGAGACTCTGCCTATGATTAGGGAAAGCCCCTAGAGAATAAGGTGTCCAATACAGTGCCTGCCGGTTATTTTACAAAATTCCCAAGATAAAATAATTCCTCAAGGCTATGGAGTATAAAATATGTTTATATATAAATCGATTTAGCCCAGAAATGTCTACAGTCTTAAAAAGCCCTTGTGAAGCCCTTTTTTTCTGTCTGTAATAAAAATGGCTTACCGGATCCCATAGGGAAAATGACAGCTTCCAGCATTACATCGTCTTGTTAGAATGTGTCATACCTCAAGCAGCAAAAGTCTGCTCACTGTTCCCCCAACTGAAGTTAATTCCTCTCAACAGTCCTGTGTGGAACAGCCATCGATTTTAGTAACGGTTGCTAAAATCATTTTCCTCTTACAAACAGAAATCTTCATCTCTTTTCTGTTTCAGAGTAAATAGTACATACCAGCACTATTTTAAAATAACAAACTCTTGATTGAATAATAAAAACTACAGTTAAACACTAAAAAACTCTAAGCCATCTCCGTGGAGATGTTGCCTGTACAACGGCAAAGAGAATGACTGGGGAAGGCGGAGCCTAGGAGGGATCATGTGACCAGCTTTGCTGGGCTCTTTGCCATTTCCTGTTGGGGAGGAGAATATCCCACAAGTAAGGATGACGCCGTGGACCGGACACACCTATGTTGGAGAAAAAAGCCTTTTGGAGTAACTTTCTGAACCACAGGACCCTCTCACATGAATCTGCATGCACTGCCTTGAAATTCAACTGCACAGCTGAAGTGCCAAAATGAGGCTTCCTCCCTCAGGACACTAGAGTGAAGGGGCCTTCCTGACTAGATTTAGGTGTCTAAAACAAGCCAGATCAATAAAAAACGTTCCCAAGTGTATGTGAGCTTATAAAATATTTCAAATGGTATAATATTGTAATAAAAACCAATCGATTTAGCCCCTAAGAGTGTCTACCAGCATAAAAAACAAAAAGGGGAAGCCTGTTATCTTTTTTGCTGAGGTGAAAGAAAAATGGCTTACCGTTTCCCCTGAGGGGAAAAATGACTGTCATCTAGCATTAGCCTGTGTTGTTAGAAGGAGACTAGTCATACCTGAAGCAGATGAGTCTGCAAACTGTTACCCCCAACTGAAGTTCTCTTGTTTCAACAGTCCTGCATGGTAACAGTAATGGATTTTAGTTACTTGTGCTAATATCATAGCCCTCTTAAACAGAAATCTTCATCACTTTTCTGTTATAGAGTAAATAGTACAAGCCAGCACTATTTTAAAATAACAAACTCTTGATAGAAGAATAAAAAACTACAACTAACACCACAAACTCCTCGCCATCCCCGTGGTAGATGCTACTTGTTCAGAGCGGCAAGGAGAATGACTGGGGGGCGGAGCCAGAGGGGGAGCTATATGGACAGCTCTTGCTGTGTGCTCTCCTTGCCTTTCCCTGTGGGGGAGAACATTTCCCACAAGTAATGGATGATGCAGTGGACCGGACACACCAATGTTGGAGAAATAGTTACTATTAATTTTCTTCAATGTAGGATTACCCCCTTACCCTCCCACCTCCCTGATCCCTCCCAAAAAGATCTCTAACCCTCCTCCCTCTATCTCATTTCCACCATCTTAGTTTTCTAAAAAAAAAAATACATTGATTTCCCAACCCTCTAATCCCCCTCCACTCCTTCACACTCCTTCCCCCTCCCTGTCGCTCTCAGTGTTTGTTTTTTTCTGTAGTGTAGTGGTCCCACTTGTTCCCGCCCCCTTCACCCGCCTCCTCCAGCGATGGGCTGCCCACCCTCCTCCCTCCTAACCCTCCCACACTACAACTGCTGCCCGATATAGAGAGAGGGACACATCAGTACTTCTGCAAGTCTATTTCTTCACGGCCCCACTTGTAGGGCATGCAGAAATAGCTCGATCTTGCTACTTTTAGCAAAATCACAGCAGAGAGAGTCCCAGGACAGCGTCCTTAAGGGATTAACGACCAGCGTCGTACAGGGTACGGCGCTGGTCGTTAAGGGGTTAAATCAGATTTTATTGAGGAAAAAAATATATCTAAATATAGTTTCTATTTAAAATACATTATAACCTAAAGGCTATTCTTCCTGAAATACAGATTAGTTTAAATTATATAGCAAGATGATGTATATTCATGAAGATATCACATATTATTGGTTTTGTAGTTCTCAAAACTGTGAATTTGTATCTGTAGAAATAATAATAATATGCCCCTGCTTCAAAGCAAAATGTTATAAAATAAACATACAAAGTTGAGAAAAAATGGACATAATCACTTAAAGAAAACTTTAGGGTTTCATATAGAGCATACACTTTTCAGATTTACTTCTATAATCAAATTTGCTTCATTCTCTTGGTATCCTAATGCTCTATTGGGGCCAAGCTGAACACATTGTGTGAGACAGTGACAATCGGCTAGCTCATAGCAGTGCATTGCTTCTGAGCCTCCCAATATATGCTTTTCAACAATGGATACCAAGAGAACGAAGCACATTAGATAAGAAAAGTAAATTGGCAAATTGCTAAAAACTGCATGTTCTTTCTGAATCAATAAAGTTTACTTTTGACTTTACTGTCCTTTTAATGACATTGATCCCCTGTAACTCTATGTACATAAAATCAACCCATACTATTTTTCAAGAAGCTCACTGAATAGAAGATTGTTTGGAGTGGAATAGATCTGAACAAGGACTTAAAGGGACAGTCTAGTCAAAATTAAACGTTCATGTTTCAGATAAGCCATGCAGTTTTAAACAACTTTCTAATTTACTTTTATCATCAAATTTGATTTGTTCCCTTGGTGGTATTTTTGAAAAGCTAAACCTAGGAGGCTCAAACTGATTTCTAAACCATTGAAAACCGCCTCTTAGCTCAGTGCATTTTGAAAGTTTTTCACAGTTAGACAGTTCTAGTTCATGTGTGTCATATAGATAACATTGTGCTCACGCCCGTGGAGTTATTTAGGAGTCTGCACTGATTGGCTAAACTGCATGTCTGTCAAAAGCACTGAGATAATGGGGCAGTTTGCAGAGGCTTAGATACAAGGTAATCACAGAGGTAAAACATATATTAATATAAATTTGTTAGTTATGCAAAACTGGGGAATAGGTAATAAAGGGATTATCTATCTTTTTAAGCAATAAAAATGTTGGTGTAGAGTGTCCCTTTAAGAGTGAGGAGAGTGGGGCAAGCATTAAAAATAAATAATAATTTTATTGTTTTAGTTAAATAAAACTATTTAAATTGCTATTATTAAGGTAATGGTTATTTTCTTTAGATAAATAAAGCTATTTAAATTGTTATTATTAAGGCAATCGTTATGTATCTCCTTCTAATAAAGTACAGCTGAAAAGTTTGTCAAATATGAATGATTAACCTATTTAACTGCAGATAGTTCACCTCCCAATAATTTCATTAATTTCAATAATCTATTAATGCATATCTAATTAAATATAACCAAATCAGTAATGGTCTGATATAACCGTAAAAACAATCTGAAAAAGTTATTATTGTAAAAATCAATTTAAATCAGTCTTATTGACTAGTGATTTAAATTGTGATATAAATCAATTCAATTTAAATCAAATACATTCTGAAGGGATATGAAACAATTTTTTTCATTCCTGATTTGGACAGATCATACATATTTAAACAACTTTCTAATTTACTTCTATTATCTAATTTGCTTAGTTCTCAAGGGATTCCTTGTTGCAAAGCATACCTAGGTAGGTCCAGGAGCTGGGAACTAGCTGCTGGTTGGTGGCTGCCCATATATGCCTTTTGTCATTGGCTTACCGATGTGTTCTGCTAGCTCCAAATAGTGTATTGCTGCTCTTGCAACAAAGGCTACCAAGAGAATGAAGCAACATTGATAATATAAGTAAATTGGAAAGCTGTTAAAAATGTATGCTCTATCTGAATCAAGAGAAAGGGGTATCATATCCCTTTAACCCTGTATGTTTTTTGCTATTTCTGATTGCTGGATTTTTAAAAACATAAATTATGCTTACCTGATAATTTCATTTCCTTCTGTATGAGGAGAGTCCACGGCATCATTCCTTACTGAACCTGGCCACCAGGAGGAGGCAAAGACACCCCAGCCAAAGGCTTAAATACTCCCCCTACTTCCCTCATATCCCAGTCATTTTGCCAAGGGAACAAGGAACAATTGGAGAAATATCAGGGTATAAATGGTGCCAGAAGAGAAAACCTAATTTTGGTCCGCCCATCGGAGTATACGTGCGGGGCCCTGGACTCTCCTCATACAGAAGGAAATTAAATTATCAGGTAAGCATAATTTATGTTTTCCTTCTTAATATGAGGAGAGTCCACAGCATCATTCCTTACTGTTAGGAAAACTATACCCAAGCTCTAGAGGACACTGAATGATAACGGGAGGGGTAAAAGAGAGGCGGACCCTAATATGAGGGCACCACAGCCTGCAAAACATTTCTCCCAAAAGCTGCTTCGGCCGAAGCAAAAATGTCAAACTTGTAAAATTTAGAAAAACTATGTAAGGAGGACCAGGTAGCCGCCTTACAAATCTGATCCATAGAGGCTTCGTTCTTAAAGGCCCAAGAGGAAGCCACCGCTTTAGTGGAATGAGCCGTAATCCTTTGAGGAGGTCTAAGCCCAGCTGACTCATAAACTAAGCGTATAACATTCCTCAACCAAAAAGATAAGAAAGTCGAAGAAGCCTTCAGACCCTTATGTTTCCCAGAGTAGCTAACAAACAAGGAAGAAGTTTGCCTAAAATCCTTAGTAGCTTGAAAATAAAACTTCAAAGGTCAAACAACATCCAGATTATGAAGTAAACATTCCTTCGATGGAGGAGGATTAGGACCCAAGGAAGGAACCACAATCTCCTGATTGATGTTGCGATCAGACACAACCTTAGGGAGAAAACCCATGCCGGTACGTAGAACAGCGTTATCAGAGTGGAACACCAAATAAGGAAACTCACATTGTAAGGCAGCTATTTCAGAAACTTTGCGTGCCGACGCAATAGCCAATAGAAAAAAACCCTTCCAGGACAACATTTGATGTCAACTGAATGCATAGGCTCAAATGGAGCCCATTGCAAAAACTTAAGAACAAGATTTAAACTCCAAGGTGGAGCATTAGATCTAAACACAGGTCCGATTCTAATCAAGGCATTAACGAAAGATTGCACATCAGGGAGCTCTGTGAGCCTCTTGTGCAGCAAAACAGATAGGGCCGAAATCTGTCCCCTCAGGGAACTGGCAGAAAGGCCCTTCTCCAGACCCTCCTGGAGAAAAGAAAGTATCCTGGCAGCCTTAACCTTATGCCAGGCTAAACCACGCTCTTCACACCAGAATAAGTAAGCTCTCTACACCTTATGATAGATGCGGTGAGTAACAGGCTTATGAGCCTGAATGAGAGTATCAATAACCCTCTCAGAGAAACTTCTCTTCACTAGGACAAAGCGTTCAATCTCCACACAGTCAGCCTCAGAGAATCTAGATTTTGATGAACAAAAGGACCCTGAGACAAGGTAACTTCCACGGAGGAGATGAAGACATTCCCACCAGGTCCGCAAACCACATCATCAGGCCACTACACAAGGAAGAAGTGATAACGGCGGGAAAATGTAAATAAGGTTGAACCTCCCAAGGCGCTGCTAATGTATCTATTAGCTCCGCTTGAGGATCCCTGGACCTCGACCCATAATTGGGCAGCTTGAAATTGAGTCGGGACGCCAAATGATCCATCTCCGGCGTCCCACAATTATTGCAAATCTCTGCAAACACCTCGGGATGGAGAGACCATTTCCTCGGATGTAAGGATTGTCTGCTAAGGAAATCCGCTTCCCAGATGTCCAAACCCGGGAATCTGGATCGCTGACAGCAAGCAGTTGTGGGCCTCCGCCCACTCCAGAATCCAAGATACTTTCCTCATTGCCAGGGAGGTTATGTTGTCTGATTGGAATCTGATAAACTGGGACAAACGCAGAAGAGGCCAAGCCTTCAGAGCATTGAAGATTGCCCAAAGTTCCAGAATGTTGATCAGGAGGAAGGATTCCTCTCGAGTCCACAGGCCCTGTGCCTTCCTGGCACCCCAAACAGCTCCCCATCCTGATAAACTTGCATCCATAGTCACAATCTCCCAGGATGGTCTCAAGAAGGATGTCCCTTGGGACAGGTGATCTGGACAGAGCCACCAGGAGAGTGATTCTCTGGACCGGTTGTCCAGAGAAAACTGTTGAGACAGATCCGAATGATCGCCGTTCCACTGTCTCAGCATGCACAGCTGTAGTGGTCTGAGATGTAATCTGGCAAAAGGAATGATGTCCATGCTTGTCAGGAACTTGGTTTCTCATTCCTTGCTATTGCATACTTCTCCTTTAAGAGCACCTGTCACATGACCATAAAAATCTATTTAAACCTGATTAACCAATTACACCTTGCTAGGTAATTTGTTTCTACTGGGATATCTATCAGCATAGTCTGAGCTCTCCTCGTTCAATATATAAATAAATCCTTAGTCTACATTGTTCTAATACGTAACTTGCTCAAGAATTCCTTTTGGATCACCAAACCTATCTTAGAATTTAGTTCATGTACATATTTCATATATTCATTTCAATCTTTTGCCTCTAGACCCCTCTGGTCTCCCTCAGATCTATGAGCATAACAAAGGTGTTTATTACAACATAATACCCAAGGTGTGGTGTGAGACTGAGTGGGGCAATTTATATATATATATATATATATATATATATATATATATATCAGGGTACACCTATCATATCCTTACAATGCTGGACACCATGAAACCAATCTCCTCCATACACCGAGCCACAGAGTGCCTTAAGGAGATCTGGAGGGCAAGCCAAATGGAAGTTAGCTTGTAACGTCTCGGGTCTGTAAGGAATATCCTCATGGATATAGAATCTATTATAGTACCCAGGAATTCAACCCTGGTACTGGGAATAAGAGAACTCTTTTCTAAGTTTATCTTACATCCATGAGATCGAAGAAGAAATAGAAGCACTTTCGAAAGGTCCTCTGCCATACGACAAGATGGTGCTTGAACCAGAATATCGTCCAAGCATGGCGTTATTGCTATACCTTTGGTTCTGGCAACTGCCAGCAGAGCCCCTAGAACCTTTGTAAAAACTCTTGGAGCAGTAGCTAGACCAAACGGAAGAGCAATAAACTGGAAGTGCTGGTGCAGGAATGCAAACCTTAGGAACTTGAAGGTAACTAAGGGAAGGATGGACCTTATTGTCTCCATCTTGAACAATAGGACAGATAGAAATTTGTTTAAGCACTTTAGGTCAAAAATCGGGCGAAAAGTTCCCTGCTTCTTTGGGACCACAAACAGGTTTGAATAGTATCCAAAACCTCTTTCTGCGAGAGGTACCGGGACAATGACTCCTAGGGAGGAGAGATCCCTCACGCACCCCAGAAGTCTTCTCTCTTTTCTGGCCCGGAAGACAGGTTTGAGAGGAGGAATCTGCCCCTGGGTGATGAGACTTGAAACCTATCTTGTATCCCTGAGCGATGACCTCCATGTCCCACAGATCTTGCATATCCCCAAACCAAGCAGGTGAAAAGAGCGACAGTCTGCCCCCTACGTGATCCAGAGCGGGATCGGGGGCTGCCCCTTCATGCCAACTTTGTCTTGGCGGGCTTCTTGCTCTGCTTGGATTTATTCCAGGACTGAGTCGGCTTTCAAGTACCCTTGGATTGCTCGGGCTTTGCTGAGGGCTGCTGACGTTGGGATTTATCAGAACGAAAGGAACGAGAATTAGGACCTTGTCCCTTAGGCGTGTTCTTCTTATCCTGCGGTAAAACGGCACCCTTGCCTCCAGTAGCCATGGATATAATTGAGTCCAAGCCTGGACCAGATAAAATATTTCCTTTAAAGCAGAGAGACTTCATCTAGAGTGCCCTACGGGCTTGAACAGAAAAACCTGAAGCCTTAGCATTCAGGCGAATAATTTGCATATTTGCATCACAAACAAAAGAATTAGCCACACTTAAGGCCTTACCCTCCACCTCAATAAACTCAGATAAGGAGTCGCACCAGTAGGTAGCCGCTCCAGCAACCGCAGCAACAGCCACTGCCGGTTGAAACAAATATCCCATATGTGGAAACATCTTTCTTAACAGAGTTTCTATATTCTTATCCATGGGCTCTTTAAACGACTAACTATCCTCAAGCGGGATAGTAGTGTATTTAGCAAAAGTGGAACCCCACAACTCCAATTGAGAGTCCGGGACAGGGAACAATTTCATAAAGGAGAACGAAGGGGAAAAGGAAGAACCAATCCTTTCCCATTCATTCTTAATAATGTTCGCCATCTTTACAGGAACCGGGAAAATTTGTGGTACAACCCTGTCCTTGTAGACCTTATCGAATTTAGGAATCAAAGGTTCCTCAGGCAATTTGGGCTCAGAAACCTCTAATGTAGCCAAAACTTCCTTCAACAGAAAGTGTAAATATTCAATCCTAAATCTAAAGTCTGGTTCCTCCGCAGCTTGAGGATTAGAGGCAGCAGATTCCGACCCAGAAAGTGCGCCCTCTGAAGTATCAGAGGCGCCTTCATCATCGGATAATCTCGTATCAGATAAATCCAACAAACTAGTTGATGACCCCTGGGAAGGATAGAAATATTTGACCTTTCGCGTGCGCTTAGCAGGGTGAGGTAAAGCACTACAGGCACCAGACACCGCCATTTGTAACTGCGCAGTAAAGTCTGGCGGTAAAAGGCCCCCTCCAGATGGAAGATTTGGAGTGCTAAGGGAAGCTGCATGTGTATTAGGAGATGACTGTAGGGTGCTCACCTCTCGGGACGGAGACTCCTCAGAAGTGGATGGCTCAGTGGTATCAAGCATATTAACCTTCTTTGACATGATTACATTATTAAGGCATGTGGAACATAGTTGAGGGGGTGGGTATACTGCGGCCTCCTCACAATATAGACTGGTATTAGACTTAGGTAATGAGGGAGTACCCTCTAACGCATCAGAATCCTCCATAGCTTGCGCTTACAAAGCAGACTATTGATTAATAAGAAAAAATGGCACCTTGGCTGGGGCACTCACCACCTCCTTTGACCCAGGTAAAACAGAGAAACCGCTTCTTCTCCGGTAAAAGGAAATACGTGTGACCACACCCGGTCACATGGTGCGCAATGCAGGACCGCCCCTGCAATACTAGCAAAAAAAAGCGCCGCCAAGCCTCTCAGGCTGCGCAGCTCACAATCAAAAGTAAAAACCTTTACATTCCAACATCTGCCTGAGCCCAAAAACCATCTCACACATGTTGCAGCATAATCAAATAAATTTATGTGATTAATCCCCACTGTTCAATAATCCCCCTCAGGAGATATTAACCCTTGATTCCATACAAATAAAAGGAGCCCCACTGTGACCCTGTCTTCTGGCGTTATCATATGTATAAAAAATAAAACGATCTTACTGGAATCTGTGCCGTGGAACAGAAACACAGCCTCTCAAGTTTGACAGTCTTGTAGCATTGCTCCTGACATGGACTTGAGTTATAGAAGCAGGCAGTGAAACTCGTCAACACTGATTGCTTAGGAGCTGTTAATACGAGTCCGGATGGGTTTGCAGAAAGACTCTCCCTGCATCTCCAGACTCTAACTTTCATCAATGGTCTCACTGAGAAGCTGACAAGACTACTTAAAACTCTGGTCCCATTTTGAAGGGTAGATACCCTTCATAAGGAACTACTAGGAATCTTCTGACACTTCTCTGCCAACCTCCTGGGACAAAAGGCAAAGAATGACTGGGATATGAGGGAAGTAGGGGGAGTATTTAAGCCTTTGGCTGGGGTGTCTTTGCCTCCTCCTGGTGTTGTCGTGGACTCTCCTCATATTTAGAAGGAAATATTTTTTGCCAATGAAGGATTCCTCTTTAATATGCTCATGAGGATGCTGTATAGACTTTATAGTCTTATATAAGTAAAAAAAAAAAATATTTGCATTAGAAAAGGTTGAAGGGATACTGAACCCAAATTTTTATTTCATTATTCAGAGCATGCAATTTTAAGCAACTTTCTAATATACTCCTATTATCAATTTTTCTTCGTTCTCTTGGTATCTTTATTTGAAAAAGCAGGAATGAAAGCTTACAAGTCGGCCTATTTTTGGTTCAGCACCCTGGATAGCGTTTGCTGATTGGTAGACACATTTAGCCACCAATCAGCAAGCTGTACCTGAATCAAAGATGGGCCGGCTTGTAAGCTTACATTCCTGCTTTTTTTTTTAAAAAAAAGATACCAAGAAAATGAAGAAAAATTGATAACAGGAGTAAATGAGAAAGTTGCTTAAAACTACATGTTCTATCTGAATCATGAAAGAAAAAAATTGGGTTTCACTTTAAGTAAAAGCTGTGAAACTGAAAGGAAGTGCATGATTGTATCCAACTGGTTGGTTTTATTTACCATAGAAAACATCTATTAAAAAAACCCCACACACACACAAACACAAGCACTGTAATACATTACAACTCAATTTTAGATAGAACAGAGAGCATGACAGTAAATTGGAGGGTGGTGAAAATTAGAGGGTACTATAGTACCTTCTGCATTTCCAAATAAAGCAATGGAGAGGTCTTCACCAGCTACTGGTGGGTGTTTTTGTGAAGATACATGAGTGGTATGAATCTAAGAGTCTTCTAGGCAACTAAACAGCTTAAAAAAAACCCATTATATTTTAATAGCAACTAAATAGCTTCAGGTTAAACAGTTAAATAATAGGTTAGCTTGTATCCTTTAATTGAAGAATGGTCTGGCACTCCAGTGATATTTCTAAAAAAACTTTTATTGCACGTTTCCTCCTTATAATGGAGAGGCTAGAAACCACGCATCTTAAGCGTTTCGGATATACTCCTTAATCATAGATGCTCATAGCTTTTATCCTTGTTATTCATTATGGAGGAAAAAAAAAATCACTTTTAATATGCACATATTAACGATTCATGGGTAGCTGACACATTGTACATATTTTCTCTAGCAGACCTTGCACTTTCCAAACATTCTGTATATGTGGGATTGGTGGTTAATATAGGAAAATTTGAACACCAAAAAAAATACATAAATAATTTGTAATAAACTGTATAATATTTACAAAGTGTTTGTGAACCTGTATGAATTACGCATCTTATTCAATAAAAATAACTAACTTAAATAAGTGATGTTAAAATATATGAGATAGAGTACTCACAAACACAGCGCACCCAATAGTGCTAGTGGGGCAGACTGGAACTTTGTTGTGTTCCAGCTCACTGAGGAAAGTACACAGGGCACATAGACGCGGGCTTGATCAGCAATACTGCAACAGTGTCTGTAGGGAGTCACAAAAAAGAGCTACCATAGCCTAGGACAGGCTATATGTTTTTATGATACACTTGCTGCTGTTTGGAATATTTTCACGCTGGTTTTGGAGTTTTTTTTGGGCAAGGATTCTGTTTGCCAAGAGAGTGGTCCAGTACTGTTTGTAAGTGTGACCTTATATTATCTTTACACCCGATTGGACTGTACTAGACTGTAGTAGCTCTTTTTTGTGACTCCCTACAGACACGGTTGTTTTTTATTAGTTTCTGACTAATTCATTATTTATTGTTTATGTATACTATATAGCAATTATTATTTATATATGCGTATAGTGGTATATACTTAGGAAGCGCCCCCTATGGGACTGATGCCTAGCTGCATTTTCCCCTAATTTTTATTTTTTGGTAAGTGATAAGGTTTCCACATTTTGCTAGCTTGTACTATTAAAAAATATAATTTTAAAAAAGATATACAACTATGAAAACTGATAAGAAAAGACTAACGGCTAGATTTAGAGTTTTGTCAGTAACGACCAGCGTAGCTAACGCATGCTTTTTTTCCCCCCGCACCTTTTAAATACCGCTGGTATTTAGAGTTCACAGAATGGCTGCGTTTTCAGTGCGTTAGGCTCCAAAAAGGGAGCGTAGAGACATATTTACCGCCACTGCAACTCTCGATACCAGCGGTGCTTACGGACGCGGCCAGCTTCAAAAACGTGCTCGTGCACGATATCCCCATAGGAAACAATGGGGCAGTTTGAGCTGAAAAAAAACCTAACACCTGCAAAAAAGCAGCGTTAAGCTCCTAACGCAGACCCATTGTTTCCTATGGGGAAACACTTCCTAAGTCTGCACCTAACACTCTAACATGTACCCCGAGTCTAAACACCCCTAACCTTACACTTAATAACCTCTAATCTGCCGCCCCCGCTATCGCTGACACCTGCATATTTTTTTAACCCCTAATCAGCCGCTCCGTACACCGCCGCAACCTACATTATACCTATGTACCCCTAATCTGCTGCCCCTAACACCGCCGACCCCTATATTATATTTATTAACCCCTAATCTGCCGCCCCCAACGTCGCCGCTACCTTACCTAGACTTATTAACCCCTAATCTGCCGACCGGACCTCACCGCTACTATAATAAATGTATTAACCCCTAAAGCTAACTCTAACCCAAACCCTAACACCCCCCTAAATTAAATATAATTTAAATCTAACGAAATAATTTAACTCTTATTAAATAAATTATTCCTATTTAAAGATAAATACTTACCTGTAAAATAAACCCTAATATAGCTACAATATAAATTATAATTATATTGTAGCTATTTTAGGATTAATATTTATTTTACAGGCATCTTTGTAATTATTTTAAACAGGTACAATAGCTATTAAATAGTTAATAACTATTTAATAGTTACCTAGTTAAAATAATTACAAAATTACATGTAAAATAAATCCTAACCTAAGTTACAATTAAACCTAACACTAAACTATCAATAAATTAATTAAATACAATACCTACAAATAAATACAATGAAATAAACTAACTAAAGTACAAAAAATAAAAAAGAACTAAGTTACAAAAAATAAAAAAATATTTACAAACATTAGAAAAATATTACATCAATTTTAAACTAATTATACCTACTCTAAGCCCCCTAATAAAATAACAAAGACCCCCAAAATAAAAAAATGCCCTACCCTATTCTAAAATTAAAATAGAAAAGCTCTTTTACCTTACCAGCCCTGAAAAGGGCCCTTTGCGGGACATGCCCCAAAATTTACCTGTAAAAAAAAAAACATACTATACCCCCCCCAACATTACAACCCACCACCCACATACCCCTAATCTAACCCAAACCCCGCTTAAATAAACCTAACACTAAGCCCCTGAAGGTCTCCCTACCTTGTCTTCACCACGGCGGGTTCACGGATCGATCCAGAAGAGCCTCCGATGTCTTGATCCAAGCCCAAGCGGGGGGCTGAAGATGTCCATGATCCGACTGAAGTCTTCATCCAAGCGGGAGCTGAAGAGGTCCATGATCGGGCTTAAGTCTTCTATCAAGCGGCATCTTCAATCTTCTTTCTTCCGGATCCATGGTCATCCCGCCGACGCGGAACATCCATCTTCACCGACGACTTCCCAACGAATGACGGTTCCTTTAAGGGACGTCATCCAAGATGGCGTCCCTCGAATTCCGATTGGCTGATAGGATTCTATCAGCCAATCGGAATTAAGGTAGGAAAATTTCAAGTTCAATCCGATTGGCTGTTCCGATCAGCCAATAGAATGCAAGCTCAATCTGATTGGCTGAAGGGATCAGCCAATCGGATTGAACTTGAATCTGATTGGCTGATTCCATCAGCCAATCAGAATTTTCCTACCTTAATTCCGATTGGCTGATAGAATCCTATCAGCCAATCGGAATTCGAGGGACGCCATCTTGGATGACGTCCCTTAAAGGAACCGTCATTCGTCGGGAAGTCGTCGGTGAAGATGGATGTTCCGCGTCGGCGGGATGACCATGGATCCGGAAGAAAGAAGATTGAAGATGCCGCTTGATAGAAGACTTCAGCCCGATCATGGACCTCTTCAGCTCCCGCTTGGATGAAGACTTCAGCCCGATCATGGACCTCTTCAGCTCCCGCTTGGATGAAGACTTCAGTCGGATCATGGACATCTTCAGCCCCCCGCTTGGGCTTGGATCAAGACATCGGAGGCTCTTCTGGATCGATCGGTGAACCCGGCGTGGTGAAGACAAGGTAGGGAGATCTTCAGGGGCTTAGTGTTAGGTTTATTTAAGGGGGGTTTGGGTTAGATTAGGAGTATGTGGGTAGTGGGTTGTAATGTTGGGGGGGGGGTATTGTATGTTTTTTTTTTTTACAGGCAAAAGAGCTGAATTCTTTGGGGCATGACCCGGTAAAAGAGCTTTTCTATTTTAATTTTAGAATAGGGTAGGACATTTTTTTTTATTTTGGGGGTCTTTGTTATTTTATTAGGGGGCTTAGAGTAAGTGTAATTAGTTTAAAATTGTTGTAATATTTTTCTAATGTTTGTAAATATTTTTTTATTTTTTGTAACTTAGTTCTTTTTTATTTTTGTACTTTAGTTTATTTAAGTGTATTTATTTGTAAGTATTGTATTTAATTAATTTATTGATAGTGTAGTGTTAGGTTTAATTGTAGATAATTGTAGGTATTTTATTTAATTTATTTATTGATAGTGTAGTGTTAGGTTTAATTGTAACTTAGGTTAGGATTTATTTTACAGGTAATTTTGTAATTATTTTAACTAGGTAGCTATTAAATCGTTATTAACTATTTAATAGCTATTGTACCTGGTTAAAATAAATACAAAGTTGCCTGTAAAATAAATATTAATCCTAAAATAGCTACAATATAATTATAATTTATATTGTAGCTATATTAGGGTTTATTTTACAGGTAAGTATTTAGCTTTAAATAGGAATAATTTATTTAATAAGAGTTAATTTATTTCGTTAGATAAAAATTATATTTAATTTAGGGGGGTGTTAGGGTTAGGGTTAGAATTAGCTTTAGGGGTTAAAACATTTATTAGAGTAGCGGTGAGGTCCGGTCGGCAGATTAGGGGTTAATGCTTGAAGTTAGGTGTCAGCGATGTTAGGGAGGGAAGATTAGGGGTAATACTATTTATTATAGGGTTATTGAGGCGGGAGTGAGGCGGATTAGGGGTTAATACATTTATTATAGTAGCGGTGAGGTCCGGTCGGCAGATTAGGGGTTAATAAGTGTAGGTAGGTGGAGGCGAAGTTGGGGGCGGCAGATTAGGGGTTAACAAATATTATGTAGGTGTCGGGGGTATTAGGGGCAGCAGATTAGGGGTACATAGGGATAACGTAGGTGGCGGCGGTGTGCGGTCGGCAGATTAGGGGTTAAAATTTTTTAATAGAGTGGCGGCGATGTGGGGGGGCCTCGGTTTAGGGGTACATAGGTAGTTTATGGGTGTTAGTGTACTTTAGAGCACAGTAGTTAAGAGCTTTATGAACCGGCGTTAGCCCAGAAAGCTCTTAACTCCTGACTTTTTGCTGCGGCTGGAGTTTTGTCGTTAGATTTCTAACGCTCACTTCAGCCACGACTCTAAATACCGGCGTTAGAAAGATCCCATTGAAAAGATAGGATATGCAAATGACGTAAGGGGATCTGCGGTATGGAAAAGTTGCGGCTGCAAAGTGAGCGTTAGACCCTTACCTACACGACTTGGCTACCGCCAAACTCTAAATCTAGGCGTAATATAGCAAGATCAGACAAAACGCAAAAATTATTTTATTAAGAAAATTCCCTTTATTATACAAGTATACATTTAGTTAAATGACCTATTGCAAGTTTATGGTATCTCACATATACTGTAGCTAAGCTTGCTCCTCTGAGTACCAACAAAACACACTTTATTCAACACTACAATAAAATGAATCACAAAAAAAGAATAACACCAGGACACATGTTTTTTTTTAAATTTTATAGGATTTGGTAGTTACTTTCTTAATACAAAATATGATTATCTGACATGTTTTAGGATTGCAAAGGACACGTCCCTAGTTGCATTTGGCATTATTGCGCAGTTGCTTGTTTTTTTCATATAACTAAACTATTACTTGGGGATTTATCTTCTTATTGCTGGTCACTAAGGAAATGACAGTCAAAGACAAGATTGTTATCAACTATAGAAAAACATTTCAATAGCGTATAACAATGGTATCTGCCTAAAAGCTTTTAACAAAGAAGGCCAGTGTTCATAGGCAGAAACCCCCCAAAAACAACCCTAAAAGGACATTAAGCTTAATATACTTCTACTATTCAAATGAAAGGATAGAAGTCAAATGTTGAAATGTTTTACATAGCATAATACAAGTTTAGCAATAATGAACAATAACATAACAGAATACAAGGCTAACATGATGATATTATCAGCTCAAAAATAAAAATAATAAACATTTTCAGGAAATGGAAATGAGACCAGGATACATTTGTTACATTGATCAAAAAGAAGTGGGCGCCGCCATATTGTAACTTAGGTTACACTGAGACTTAGAAACGGTTATAATGGCTTACTAGAATGTGCAACCAATGACTGTGTGAAATATAGCAGTATCTGCCCAAAATATTTAGAATTAAAATACAGGAAAGGAGAACAAAAACATTAATTATGCTTACCTGATAATTTAATTTCCATCTGTGGGAGGAGAGTCCACTTCTTCATTCATTACTTGTGGGAATTAAGAACCTGGCCACCAGGGAACAAGAAACAGTAGGATAAATATGAGGGTATAAATGGTGCCAGAAGAATATTAAATGTAGGTCCGCCCACCGGAGCAAACGGGCGGGAGCAGTGGACTCTCCTCCCACAGATGGAAATTAAATCTTGTGGGATATTGTCCTTCCTGACAGGAAGTAGCAAAGAGAGCACCACAGCAGAGCTGTCTATATAGCTCCCCCCTTAACTCCACCCCCCAGTCATTCGACCGAAGGCCAAGGGAGAAAAGGAGAAACTATAAGGTGCAGAGGTGACTGAAGTTTACATAAAAAATACTATCTGTCTTTAATAGACAGGGCGGGCCGTGGACTCGGTACATCGCGAAAGAAAGAAATTTATCAGGTAAGCATAAATTTTGTTTTCTTTTGCAAGATGTACCGAGTCCACGGATTCATCGTAACTTGTGGGATACCAATACCAAAGCTTTAGGACACGGATGAAGGGAGGGACAAAACAGGAACCTAAATGGAAGGCACCACTGCTTGCAAAACCTGTCTCCCAAAAATAGCCTCCGAAGAAGCAAAAGTATCAAATTTGTAAAATTTGGAAAAGGTATGAAGCGAAGACCAAGTTGCAGCCTTACAAATCTGTTCAACAGAAGCATCATTTTTAAAAGCCCATGTGGAAGCCACCGCTCTAGTGGAGTGAGCTGTAATTATTTCAGGAGGCTGCTGTCCAGCAGTCTCATAAGCCAAACGGATGATGCTTTTCAGCCAAAAGGAAAGAGGTAGCCGTAGCATTTTGACCTCTATGCTTTCCAGCATAGACAACAAACAAAGAAGATGATTGGCGAAAATCTTTGAATACATGCAAATAAAACTTCAAGGCACGAACCATGTCCAAGTTGTGCAACAGACATTCCATCTTAGAAGAAGGATTAGGACACAGAGAAGGAACAACAATTTCAAGATTGATATTCCTGTTAGAAACAACCTTAGGTAGGAACCCAGGTTTGGTATGCAAAACCAACTTATCATCATGGAAAACAAGATAAGGTGAGTCACATTGTAATGCAGATAGTTCAGAAACTCTTTGAGCTGAAGAGATAGCAACTAGAAACAGAACTTTCCAAGATAGAAGCTTAATATCTATGGAATGCATGGGTTCAAATGGAAACCCCATGAAGAACTTTAAGAACTAAATTTAGACTCCATGGGGGAGCAACAGGTTTAAACACAGGCTTAATTCTAACTAAAGCCTGACAAAAAACCTGAACGTCTGGGACATCTGCCACACGCTTGTGCAACAGAATAGACAAAGCAGATATCTGTCCCTTTAAGGAACTAGCGGACAATCCTTTCTCCAATCCTTCTTGGAGAAAAGGCAAAATCCTAGGAATCCTGATCTTACTCCATGAGTAGCCTTTGGATTCGCACCAAAAAAGATATTTACGCCATATCCTATGATAGATCTTCCTGGTGACAGGCTTTCAAGCCTGAATTAAGGTATCTATGACTGACCCCGCTTTGATAAAATCAAGCATTCAATCTCCAAGCAGTCAGTTGCAGATAAATTAGATTTGGATGCTGGAATGGACCTTGAACCAAAAGGTCCTGTCTCAGTGGCAGAGTCCATGGTGGCAGAGATGACATATCCACCAGGTCTGCATACCAAGTCCTGCGTGGCCACGCAGGCGCTATCAAAATCACTGAAGCTCTCTCCTGTTTGATTCTGGCAATCAGACACGGAAGGAGAGGGAATGGTGGAAACAGATAAGCCAGGTTGAATGACCAGTTACTGCTAGAGCATCTATCAGTACTGCCTGAGGATCCCTTGACCTGGATCCGTAACAAGGAAGTTTGGTGTTCTGACGAGATGCCATCAGATCCAATTCTGGTGTGCCCCATAGCTGAACCAGTTGAGCAAACCCCTCCGGATGGAGCTCCCACTCCCCCGGATGAAAAGTCTGACGACTTAGAAAATCTGCCTCCCAGTTCTCCACCCCTGGGATATAAATCGCCGATAGATGGCAAGAGTGAGCCTCTGCCCATCGGATTATCCTGGAAATTTCTATCATCGCCAAGGAACTCCTGTTCCCCCCTGATGATTGATATAAGCTACAGTCGTGATGTTGTCCGACTGAAACCTGATGAATCCGGCCGAAGCCAGCTGAGGCCACGCCTTAAGAGCATTGAATATCGCTCTTAGTTCCAGAATATTTATCAGTAGGAGGGCCTCCTCCCGAGTCCACAAACACTGTGCTTTCAGGGAATTCCAGACTGCACCCCAGCCCAGTAGGCTGGGGTGCGTTGTCGCAATAACCCACACTGGCATGCGGAAACACATTCCCCTGGACATGTGATCCTGTGACAACCACCAAAGAAGAGAGTCTCTGGTCTCTTGATTGAGATTTATCTGAGGAGATAAATCTGCATAATCCCCATTCCACTGTTTGAGCATGCATAGTTGCAGTGGTCTGAGATGCAAGCGAGCAAAAGGAACTATGTCCATTGCCGCTACCATAAGTCCGATTACCTCCATACACTGAGCCACTGACGGCCGAGGAATGGAATGAAGAGCTCGGCAGGTGGTAAAAATCTTTGATTTCCTGACCTCCGTCAGAAATATTTTCATGTCCACCGAATCTATCAGAGTTCCCAGGAATGGAACTCTTGTGAGAGGAATAAGAGAACTCTTTTTCACGTTCACATGCCACCCATGAGATCTTGAGAAAGCCCTGGTCTAAGTGGGGTGAAACGCGTAGAAATACTGAACACTTGGTGAAATCTGCACGGATCTAACCTGTATATCAGAAGGAGGATAAAGTTTTTGAGCTCGAGAAACCTCTGCGTACAGAGTACTAAGAGCAAAGTGAAAGGTTGGAGGGCCACTGGAGAAAAGATTACTTGCGCAAGTATATCAGAATCCAATACATCTACATTGCACAGCTGAGGGTAACCGGTGACGTCAGACGCTAAGCTAGCAGCGTGAAGAATCCCGGTGAGTGTGAAGCTGTATTTGCTGAGACCTGCGAGTGAGAGCAGCAGGCAGAGGATTGAACCAAGGTGGTAAGAGTGCCTTTGGGGACTGAGATTATCCAAGTTTAAGATAACACTTATACGGTACAGCCTATTATATTGAATCACAACTGAACATCTCTAAAGATAATTATCCCTGGTCTCCGTTTGTTCTAAGGCTTGTGGATCAGATTAAGGACTGTGATCTGACTGTTTGAAAAGAATCTTTTGAACGTAAAAGACTCAGAGTGAATATAAATTTATATCCATTGTCAGAAAAGCCAATTACTAGCCGTTGCCAAACGCTTACTCCACGAGACTTGGAGTAAATATTGGGACTTTCCTTATATACATTATAAACTGTGTTGATTATATAGCTACATTGTTTTAAGGCAATATTATAAATTTGAAACTACTAGTTAGGCCATTTATGTATAGCCAATTTTATTAAAGGGTTTTATGAATGAGAGTATGAATGTAATGTGAAAAATCTTATTATTGTTTGTGTATTATTATAAAGTCATAATAAATAATTTTAATTTTGACCTTGTTGGTAAAGAGATTATTTAAGATCTTGAATATAGAATTTTCATTACAAAGTTTGTGATCAAATAAAAAGTTCTGCAGAGATATACACATAAATAACACGATAAATACCTGCTCATTAGGAGCCGTAATACCCACAGCTGTAAGCGCCTCTACACCATATTTTTTAACTTATTTTCTATCTAAAACTGTCTAGGAAGGAGACGGTAATCGTAGCAAGGCAAGGTGGGCACAGCCTAGCGCATCACACACACCAATGTTTAAACCCATGAGATCTTAGAAAGGCCAACACTAAGTCCGTGTGAGACTTGGCAAGTTGGAAAGTCGACGCTTGAATTAAGATGTCGTCTAGATAAGGCGCCACTGCTATGCCCCTCAGCCTTAGGACCTCCAGAAGGGACCCTAGTACCTTTGCGAAAATTCTTGGCGCCGTGGCCAACCCAAAGGGAAGAGCCACAAACTGGTAATGCCTGTCCAGAAAGGCAAACCTGAGGAACTGGTGATGATCTTTGTGGATAGGAATGTGTAGATACGCATTCTTTAGATCCACGGTACTCATATATTGACCCTCCTGGATCATTGGTAAAATAGTCCGAATGGTCTCCATCTTGAATGATGGAACTCTTAGGAATTGGTTTAGGATCTTGAGATCTAGAATTGGTCTGAAGGTTCCCTCTTTTTTGGGAACCACAAACAGATTGGAGTAGAAACCTTGCCCCTGTTCTGTTTTCGGAACTGGGCAGATCACTCACATGGTAAAAAGGTCTTCTACACAGCGTAAGAACGCCTCTCTTTTTGTCTGGTTTACATATAATTGAGAAAGATGGAACCTCCCCCTTGGAGGAGAATCTTTGAAATCTAGAAGATACCCCTGGGTTACAATTTCTATGGCCCAGGAGTCCTGAACGTCTCTTGCCTGGCCTGAGCAAAGAGAGAAAGTCTGCCCCCTACTTGATCCGGTCCCGGATCGGGAGTTACCCCTTCATGCTGTCTTAGTGGCAGCAGCAGGCTTTTTGGCCTGTAATTCCCCTTGTTCCAAGCCTGGTTAGGTCTCCAGGTTGGCTTGGATTGAGCAAAGTTCCCCTCTTGCTTTGCAGCAGGGGAAGAGGAAGCGGGACTACCCTTGAAGTTTCGAAAGGAACGAAAATTATTTTGTTTGGTCCTTGTCTTATTTGACTTATCTTGAGGGAGAGCACGACCCTTCCCTCCAGTGATGTCTGAAATGATCTCTTTCAGTGCAAGCCCGAATAGGGTCTTACCTTTGAAAGGGATGGTCAAAAGCTTAGATTTAGATGACACATCAGCTGACCAGGACTTAAGCCCTAACGCTCTTCGCGCTAAAATGGCAAAACCTGAATTCTTTGCCGCTAACTTAGCAAGATGAAAACCGGCGTCTGTAATAAAAGAATTAGCCAACTTAAGGGCCTTAATTCTGTCCAAAATATCATCTAGTAGGGTCTCCATCTGAAGAGCCTCTTCTAGAGCGTCAAACCAAAAAGCAGCTGCAGTGGTTACCGGAACAATGCACGCTATAGGTTGAAGAAGAAGAAAACCCTGAATTTTCTTTAGGAGACCCTCTAATTTTTAATCCATAGGATCAATGAAAGCACAACTGTCTTCAATAGGTATAGTTGTACACTTAGCCAGAGTAGAAATAGCACCCTCCACCTTAGGGACCGTCTGCCATGAGTCCTTTATGGTGTCAGAAATGGGGAACATTTTCTTAAAAACAGGAGGGGGAGCGAACGGAATACCAGGTCTATCCCACTCCTTAGTAACAATATCCGAAATCCTCTTAGGGACCGGAAAAACATCAGTGTAAACAGGAACCTCTAAATATTTGTCCATTTTACACAATTTCTCTGGAACTACAATAGGGTCACAATCATCCAGAGTAGCTAAAACCTCCCTGAGCAATAAACGGAGGTGCTCTAGCTTAAATTTAAATGCTGTCATATCTGAATCTGTCTGAGGGAACATCTTTCCTGAATCAGAAATCTCTCCCTCAGACAGCAAATCCCTCATCCCTACCTCAGAACATTGTGAGGGAATATCGGATACGGCTACTAAAGCGTCAGAAGGCTCAGCATTTGTTCTTAACCCAGAGCTACTGCGCTTCCCTTGCAACCCTGGCAGTTTAGATAAAACCTCAGTGAGGGTAGTATTCATAACTGAAGCCATATCTTGCAAGGTGAAAGAATTAGATGCACTAGAAGTACTTGGCGTCGCTTGTGCGGGCAAAACTGGTTGTGGAGAACTTGGGGAGAACTAGATGGCGAAACCTGATTTCCTTCTGTCTGAGAATCATTTAATGCCAATTTCTATAAATATGCTGTTTGCAATTTATAGACATATCAGTACAATTGGGACACATTCTTAGAGGGGGTTCCACAATGGCTTCTAAACAAATTGAAGAATGATTTTCCTCAGTGTCAGACATGTTTAACAGGCTAGTAATGAAGCAAGCAAGCTTGGAAAACACTTTATTTAATGAAAAAAATACAATTTGCAAAAACGGTACTGTACCTTTAAGAGAAAAAAAGGCATACACAAAACAGGTTAAAATTGCTTCAAAAATTCAGAAATTTTAACAGTGTACCCACTAAGCTTTAGAAGGATTGCACCACAAGTAAAAAAGCAATAGACCCCCTAATTAAAAAAACGGATTGATAATTGTCTAAAACTGGTTAAAACCCCCTAAAGAACCTTACCACAGCTCTGCTGTGACCCTACCTGCCGTTAGGAAGCGATAATATGGGGTTTAAAGCTTCAATTAGTCCCTCAGAAGACTATCAGGACCTCAGGAGAAGTTGCTTGCTGCTTGTAAATGCTTGTAAATAGGCCCCGCCCACCTCATTCGAAGTTGCTGGGGCCTACACAAAACTAACAAACCCTGCCTGAAAGCCATGTGGGTTATAAACAACCCCAAAGAACCCTCAAGCAAATGTCCCATAAAACAGAAAACGTTACTCCCAGACACAAAAACGTTTGTCCGAAATTCACATAACAAACTGAGTGCCCACAAAAAATTAACCCTTTATGCAAGCTAGTAAAAACCTCTGATAACACTAGGATTACTGCTTACCCTTCCCCTAATGGGGACACTGTCATCCTTTCTGAGTTAACACAGTCTCTGCAGAAAAAATGACTGAACATACCTTATTGCTGTATAGCAAGAAACCGTTCCTCACACTGAAGTTTTCCTGTACTCCTCAGCTCATGTGGGAACAGCAGTGGACCTTAGTTACAAATGCTAAGATCATCATCCTCCAGGCAGAAATCTTCATCTATGTCCTGCCTGAGAGTAAATAGTACAACACCGGTACCATTTAAAAATAACAAACACTTGATTGAAGATAAAATAAAACTAACAGTTTAACACCTCTTCTCTTTACCCTTCCTGCTTAGAGCCAGCAAAGAAAATGACTGGGGGAGTGGAGTTAAGGGGGGAGCTATATAGACAGCTCTGCTGTGGTACTCTCTTTGCTACTTCCTGTCAGGAAGGACAATATCCCACAAGTTAGGATGAATCTGTGGACTCGGTACATCTTGCAAAAGAAAAGTGAAAATGCTCCATTTTAAACTTAAAATCTGGCTCCTCCGAAGTCAGAGGTTTCAAAGAAGCCGATTCCATCCAAGAGAGGGCACCCTCCGACGAGTCGGAGGCGTCCTCATCATCGGATAATATCTCAGGCTGAGAGAAATCCAACAGAGTAAATGACCCCTGGGACAGAAGGCTATGTCTTTCCTTTTGCAGGGCGTGGTAGGGAATGAAAGACCGTAGAAACCGCTTCTTGCAACTGGGCAGCAAAATCTGGTAGCCACGAGGCCGCTCCCGAGGATCAGAAGGGCCATGGGGAGCTACATGTGTAATCGGAGATGAATGTGGGGAATGCACCTCATGGCACGAAGAACCCTCAGAGGTGGATGGCTCAGTAGTAATAAATATCTTATTCTTTTTAGATATTGCAATCTTATCAAAGCATGTGGAACACAGTTGAGCAGGCGGATCAACCTGTACCTCTTCACAATAAACACAGGTATTAGATTTAATTAAAGAGGGAGTATCCTCTAACATATCAGAGTCCTCCATAGCTTACGCCTTTAATACGGATTAGATAAGTTAAATGGCACCTTTATACACCAATGGCCAGGGCACTCCTCACCTCCTATGACCCGGACCACAGAGAAACCGTTACATCTCCCGTAATTGCCGAACAGGAAAGAGGAAGTGGCCACACCAGGTCACATGGAGTGCCATGCATTACCGCCCCTGAACTATAAAAAAAACATGCCAAAAGAAGGCTGCGCCGATCTTACGCCTGACTGTTCACACATTGCTAGAGCCTTATCTCACACATGACATAGCATCAAACACAATAAAATATTATGAATAAATCGCCCCCTATTCAATAATCCCCTGTCCAGGGATATTAACCCATGATTTTATACAAATAAAAGGAGACACACTGTGACCCTGTCTTCTTGCGTTATCATATGTGTATAAAACAAAACGATCTTACCAGAATCTATGCTGTTGAACAGGAACACGGCCCTTCAAGTGTGACAGGTTAGTAGCATCGCTCCTGACATGGACTTGAGAGAATAAAGCAGGCAGGGAAGCTCGTCAACGCTGATTGCTTAAGGAGCTGTTAATCATGAGACGGGATGGCTTCGCAGAAGAACTCCCCCTGCATCTCCGGACTCTAACTTTCACCCATGCTCTCACTGAGAGGCTGACAGGACTACTTAAAACTCCAGTCCCATTTCGAAGAGTACTACACTCCATAAGAGACTACTCCAATCTTCCGACACTTCTCTGCCAACCTCCTGTGACGAAAGGCAAAGAATGACTGAGGGATGAGGGTAGTGGGGGAGGTATTTAAGCTTTTGGCTGGGGTGTCTTTGCCTCCTCCTGGTGGGCAGGTTCTTAATTCCCACAAGTAATGAATGAAGCAGTGGACTCTACTCCCATTAAGTTAGAAATAAATAATGAACATATATTGCAAAGTTATTTTACTATATGTAATTAAACAATTTATATTAATATCTTGAGGTGTTTAATGTAAGGTATATCCTATCTAATACTTTAACTAGCCCCATATAACCTCGCTTTCTGGAGAGGGAGAGATTTAAAATATAATTAAAAATAGGGTAGGGTTTTATAAAATGAACATAGTCATCTTCTCCACAAACAATGCTGCTGTTGACAAAGAAATTGAACACTTACACCGGTTTGAATTGCTAAAAATGCCACAGTAATCGACAAGGTTTATGTAAAAGCTCACAAAAACATTTATGAGCTTTCAAAAATAGGATGTCCATTTGAAACTGTTTTATTAAAATTAACTAAACTTGTGTTTCATCTCTTTTATTATAAAGACCACTAAGCTGAAATCTGTAAATTTATACAAAGAGCTTTATTTATCATTCGACGGGTAGACGAGGTCCGCTGTAATGATTTTTGTCTGCCCAGCCACGCGCTGAGCGGGCAGCAATATGCTGCCCACATTTAACATTGCCCAATCCGCTGATTGTGCAATGCTGCCCCATGCTTGTGCGCGGTAAATCGAGCGCAACAAGGAGCTGTCAGTCATCCCGATACAATCTGGAAGATCGCAATCCGCCACCTAAAGTGTCGCAGAGTGGTTAAGTAGCAGTGGCCTTAAGACTGCTGCTACTTAACTAGTGTTTAAGACTTGCTCCACTCTCAAGGGCTGTGAAAATAATAAAATGAAAGGTTGCTGTATATATATGTATATATATATATATATATATATATATATATATATATATATATATAAATAAAAAAAAATAGGTTTTAAACATATGCATGGTACATACAACAAAAACTTTTTTTTTCCAGCGCAGAATACATAATACAACTTGAAACTGTATATGTATGGCATACTCTTGCCAGAAGCTTATTAAAACTTAAAATAATTTAGCTATGACATTTAATATATTATACATTAATATACACTAGACAGTCTGTTGTGTGATGACAGCATCAACATTTAAAAAGGCACAAAGTTCTAAAACCAGAATTTTGGGGGAATGTTAATTATTCATTCATTTTGCATAATCATTTCATTTTTGCAGCTTCCTTCCCACAAAACACTCCTAGCAACATTAATTATATTCGTAAAAAAAAAAAAAAAAAAAAACAATTTTCCTTTGACGCGCAAGCAAATCTCATCTTAATATCAATATCTAATCCTAAAGCATGAACATAAGACAACTTGGATGACTAAATCACCAGTGCCTCTTTTCAGCTAATTTATTTTCTTTTTTTAAATAACCAGTCATGTATTTTTTGATCTAGAAATCATTACTAGTGCTATCATTGTGTCAAAAGACCGGTTTTAATATTAAATCATTCATATTTTATGAAAGCAAGCAAATTGCTTCATTACTAGGAAAAAAAGGAGAAAGTAAATGATGTCCTTATTCATTTGTGTGATTAATCTGTAACTATAACGCAAATCCCTTCTCTGGATGAGCTATAAACCAGCCATTTGTAACTAAAGTATGTTAGTAAGGTAGATGGCTTGAAGAATATGTTGTCCTACAATATGGAAATATTGTGAGTCTGGAGCCTATTACTGTCTCAAATGCCCTTCTAAAATTGTTTCCATAGTGTGATCTGACATTTCTTCACATACTGGCATAACTAGGTAGATTAACTTCTTAATGGCAGCTTAAAAACATATTGATGTTACTGTAAGCAAAGGAGTCACATACAATTTACATTTTACAGTTTAAGCTAATTTACCTATCATTTCATGACAGTTTGGCCATTGTCTAATAAAACTAGCAAAGCATAACGGCAAGTTAATGAAGGATTTGTATTCTTTAACATTTTAATTAAATTGTGCCAGTCAATGTTGGGTCTTGGTCATACACAAGGAGAATTAGTTACTTTGCTTTAATTTTATGACACATTTTTCATCAGTTGGTCATTATTTATACATTGCAAACATTTTGGGAACTATGTATTTTCAAGACTAAACCAAAACATTCTTTATAGCGAATCTATTTGATTACACAACCAATGTTTATGCAAAACGACAATAAAAAAATCACCATCAGTTTATTACTTACATGCAACTGAAGGATACTAAAACTTGACTTCACTGGGCATAGTTCCCAGGTCTCATTTTCAAGGAACATCCTTAGTTCTTCAAGACGTGTTCTAAAAAAAAAAAAATATTGCTATTAATTAAAGGGACAGAGCATGTGATTTTAAACAACTTTCCAATTTACTATTCTATTATAGGAATGCATTATTGGGAGCTAGCTGCTAATTGATGGTTGAACATAAATGCCTCTCGTCAATGTTTCACCAGATGGGTTCAACTAGCTCCCAGTAGTGCATAACTGCTCCTTCAACAAAGGATAGCAAGAGGATAAAGCAACTTTGATAATTTAAGTAAATTAAAAAGTTGTTTAAAATCACATGATCTATCTGAATTATGACAGAATAAAATGTGGGTTTCGAGTCCCTTTAAGGAAATACAAAACAAAATGAAAATATTCTTATCAATGTGGTTTAAAGGGATATTGCAGTTTTTAGTTTAACCTGTTTGAACACTGCAAAAAGTTTAAAAAAATGTTATTTTGTAAGCAAAATTTGAAAGGTTTTGAAAAAATGGGAGACATCCCTTGTTGTGGCCAATCAGGAACAGATATTAATGAACTTGAAAGAATGAGTATTCATTGCAAAGTTGTTCCACAATGCATACTTAATTTACGGGAAATCAAATTTTTATTTTACTGTCCTTTTAACTTTCTATCGCCTAGATTGAGAGTTCTGCATTAGCCGTCAAAACCAGCGTTAAGGGGTCCTAACGCTGGTTTTGGCCGCCCGCTGGTATTTAGAGTCAGTCAGGAAAGGGTCTAAAGCTCACTTTCCAGCCGCGACTTTTCCATACCGCAGATCCCCTTACGCCATTTGCGTATTCTATCTTTTCAATGGGATCTTTCTAACGCCGATATTTAGAGTCTTGGCTGAAGTGAGCGTTAGAAATCTAACGACAAGACTCCAGCCGCAGAGTTAAGAGCTTTCTGGGCTAACGCCGGTTCATAAAGCTCTTAACTACTGTGCTCTAAAGTACACTTACACCCATAAACTACCTATGTACCCCTAAACCGAGGGCCGCCACTCTATTACATTTTTTAACCCCTAATATGCCGACTGCACACCGCCGCAACCTACATTATCCCTATGTACCCCTAATATGCTGCCCCTAACATCGCCGACCCCTACATAATATTTATTACCCCCCTAATTTGCCCCCCCAACGTCGCCGCTACCTACCTACAATTATTAACCCCTAATCTGCCGACCGGACCTCACCGCTACTATAATAAATAGTATTAACCCCTAATCTGCCCTCCCTAACATCGCCGACACCTAACTTCAAGTATTAACCCCATATCTGCCGACAGGACCTCGCCGCTACTCTAATAAATGTATTAACCCCTAAAGCTAAGTCTAACCCTAACACCCCCCTAAGTTAAATATCATTTTATTCTAACAAAATAAAATAATTCTTATTAAATAAATTATTCCTATTTAAATCTAAATACTTACCTGTAAAATAAACCCTAATATAGCTACAATATAAATAATAATTATAATGTAGCTATTTTAGGATTAATATTTATTTTACAGGCAACTTTGTATTTATTTTAACCAGGTACAATAGCTATTAAATAGTTAATAACTATTTAATAGTTACCTAGTTAAAATAATTACAAAATTACCTGTAAAATAAATCCTAACCTAAGTTACAATTAAACCTAACACTACACTATCAATAAATTAATTAAATAAACTATCTACAATTAAATAAACTAAACTAAATTACAAAAAACAAACAAACACTAAATTACAAAAAAACAAACACTAAATTACAAAAACAAACAAACACTAAATTACAAAAAATAAAAAAAGATTACAAGAATTTTAAACTAATTACACCTACTCTAAGCCCCCCCCCCAAAAAAAAATGCCCTACCCTATTCTAAAATAAAAATTGTAAAGCTCTTTTACCTTACCAGCCCTTAAAAGGGCCTTTTGCGGGGCATGCCCCAAAGAAAACAGCTCTTTTGCATTTAAATAAACATACAATACCCCCCCCAACATTACAACCCATCACCCACATACCCTTAATCTAACCCAAACCCCCCTTAAAAAACCTAACACTAAGCCCCTGAAGATCTTCCTACCTTGTCTTCACCACGCCGGGTATCACCAATCCATCCAGAAGAGGGTCCGAAGTCTTCCTCCTATCCGGCAAGAAGAGGTCCAGAAGAGGCTCCGAAGTCTTCATCCTATCCGGCAAGAAGAGGTCCAGAAGAGGCTCCGAAGTCTTCATCCTATCCGGCAAGAAGAGGAGATCCGGACCGGCAAACATCTTCATCCAAGCGGCATCTTCTATCTTCTTCCATCCGGCGCGAAGCGGGACCATCTTGAAGCAGCCGACGCGGATCCATCCTCTTCCAACGACGTCCTAAGTCCGAATGAAGGTTCCTTTAAATGACGTCATCCAAGATGGCGTCCCACGAATTCCGATTGGCTGATAGGATTCTATCAGCCAATCGGAATTAAGGTAGGAAAAATCTGATTGGCTGATTGAATCAGCCAATCAGATTCAAGTTCAATCCGATTGGCTGACCCAATCAGCCAATCAGATTGAGCTTGCATTCTATTGGCTGATCGGAACAGCCAATAGAATGCGAGCTCAATCTGATTGGCTGATTGGATCAGCCAATCGGATTGAACTTGAATCTGATTGGCTGATTCAATCAGCCAAACAGATTTTTCCTACCTTAATTCCGATTGGCTGATAGAATCCTATCAGCCAATCGGAATTCGAGGAACGCCATCTTGGATGACGTCATTTAAAGGAACCTTCATTCGGACTTAGGACGTCGTTGGAAGAGGATGGATCCGCGTCGGCTGCTTCAAGATGGTCCCGCTCCATTCCGGATGGAAGAAGATAGAAGATGCCGCTTGGATGAAGATGTTTGCCGGTCCAGATCTCCTCTTCTTGCCGGATAGGATGAAGACTTCGGAGCCTCTTCTGGACCTCTTCTTGCCGGATAGGAGGAAGACTTCGGACCCTCTTCTGGACGGATCGGTGATACCCGGCGTGGTGAAGACAAGGTAGGAAGATCTTCAGGGGCTTAGTGTTAGGTTTTTTAAGGGGGGTTTGGGTTAGATTAGGGGTATGTGGGTTGTAATGTTGGGGGGGGGGTATTGTATGTTTATTAAA
This sequence comes from Bombina bombina, assembly GCF_027579735.1. NCBI lineage: Eukaryota > Metazoa > Chordata > Amphibia > Anura > Bombinatoridae > Bombina > Bombina bombina. The sequence goes on along the minus strand of NC_069503.1, from coordinate 294,103,802 downwards.
ATGCAAAAGAGCTGTTTTCTTTGGGGCATGCCCCGCAAAAGGCCCTTTTAAGGGCTGGTAAGGTAAAAGAGCTTTACAATTTTTATTTTAGAATAGGGTAGGGCATTTTTTTTATTTTGGGGGGCTTTGTTATTTTTTTAGGGGGCTTAGAGTAGGTGTAATTAGTTTAAAATTCTTGTAATCTTTTTCTATTTTTTGTAATTTAGTGTTTTTTTTTTGTAATTTAGTGTTGTTTTTTTTTTGTAATTTAGTTTAGTTGATTTAATTGTAGATAATTGTAGATAGTTTATTTAATTAATTTATTGATAGTGTAGTGTTAGGTTTAATTGTAACTTAGGTTAGGATTTATTTTACAGTTAATTTTGTAATTATTTTAACTAGGTAACTATTAAATAGTTATTAACTATTTAATAGCTGTTGTACCTGGTTAAAATAAATACAAAGTTGCCTGTAAAATAAATATTAATCCTAAAATAGCTACAATATAATTATTAGTTATATTGTAGCTATATTAGGGTTTATTTTACAGGTAAGTATTTAGATTTAAATAGGAATAATTTATTTAATAAGATTTATTTTATGTCGTTAGATTTAAATTATATTTAAGTTAGGGGGGTGTTAGGGTTAGGCTTAGCTTTAGGGGTTAATACATTTATTAGAGTAGCGGCGAGGTCCGGTCAGCAGATTAGGGGTTAATACTTGAAGTTAGGTGTCGGCGATGTTAGGGAGGGCAGATTAGGGGTTAATACTATTTATTATAGGGTTTGCGAGGCGGGAGTGAGGCGGATTAGGGGTTCATAAATTTATTATAGTAGTGGTGAGGTCCGGTCGGCAGATTAGGGGTTAATAATTGTAGGTAGGCGGCGATGACGTTGGGGGCGGCAGATTAGGGGTTAATAAATATAATATAGGGGTCGGCGGTGTTAGGGGCAGCAGATTAGGGGTACATAGGGATAACGTAGGTTGCGGCGGTGTACAGAGCGGCAGATTAGGGGTTAAAAAAATTATGCAGGGGTCAGCGATAGCGGGGGCGGCAGATTAGGGATTAATAAGTGTAAGGTTAGGGGTGTTTAGACTCGGGATACAGGTGTTTAGACTCGGGGTACATGTTAGGGTGTTAGGTGCAGACTTGGGAAGTGTTTCCCCATAGGAAACAATGGGGCTGCGTTAGGAGCTGAACGCTGCTTTTTTGCAGGTGTTAGGTTTTTTTTTCAGCTCAAACTGCCCCATTGTTTCCTATGGGGGAATCGTGCACAAGCACGTTTTTGAAGCTGGCCACGTCCGTAAGCACCGCTGGTATTGAAAGTTGCAGTGGCGGTAAATATGCCTGTACGCTCCCTTTTTGGAGCGTACAGGCATATTTAATAGCTGTTGTACCTGGTTAAAATAAATATTAATCCTTAAATAGCTACAATATAATTATTAGTTATATTGTAGCTATATTAGGGTTTATTTTACAGGTAAGTATTTAGATTTAAATAGGAATAATTTATTTAATAAGATTTATTTTATGTCGTTAGATTTAAATTATATTTAAGTTAGGGGGGTGTTAGGGTTAGGCTTAGCTTTAGGGGTTAATACATTTATTAGAGTATCGGCGAGGTCCGGTCAGCAGATTAGGGGTTAATACTTGAAGTTAGGTGTCGGCGATGTTAGGGAGGGCAGATTAGGGGTTAATACTATTTATTATAGGGTTTGCTAGGCAGGAGTGAGGCGGATTAGGGGTTCATAAATTTATTATAGTAGTGGTGAGGTCCGGTCGGCAGATTAGGGGTTAATAATTGCAGGTAGGCGGCGATGACGTTGGGGGCGGCAGATTAGGGGTTAATAAATATAATATAGGGGTCGGCGGTGTTAGGGGCAGCAGATTAGGGGTACATAGGGATAACGTAGGTTGCGGCGGTGTACAGAGCGGCAGATTAGGGGTTAAAAAAATTATGCAGGGGTCAGCGATAGCGGGGGCGGCAGATTAGGGGTTAATAAGTGTAAGGTTAGGGGTGTTTAGACTCGGGGTACAGGTGTTTAGACTCGGGGTACATGTTAGGGTGTTAGGTGCAGACTTAGGAAGTGTTTCCCCATAGGAAACAATGGGGCTGCGTTAGGAGCTGAACGCTGCTTTTTTGCAGGTGTTAGGTTTTTTTTCAGCTCAAACTGCCCCATTGTTTCCTATGGGGGAATCGTGCACGAGCACGTTTTTGAAGCTGGCCGCGTCCGTAAGCACCGCTGGTATTGAAAGTTGCAGTGGCGGTAAATATGCCTGTACGCTCCCTTTTTGGAGCCTAACGCAGCCCTTCTGAGAACTCTCAATACCAGCGTTATTTAAAAGGTGCGGGGGAAAAAAAGCACGCGTAGCTAACGCACCCCTTTGGCCGCAGAACTCTAAATCTAGGCGTATGGTATTAAAGGGACATGAAACCCAAATTTGTTCTTTCATGATTTAGAATAAGCATGTAATTTTAAACAACTTTCTAATTTACTTCTATTATCTAGATATACTTTGCTGAAAAGCATATCTAGATAGGCTCAATAGCTGCTGATTGGTTCCTGTACATAGATGCCTCATGTGATTGGCTCAAACATGTGGATTGCTATTTCTTCAATAAAGGATATCTAAAAAATGTAGCAAATTAGATAATAGAAGTAAATTGGAATGTTATTTAAAATTGTTTTCTCTACTTGAATCATGAAAGAAAACACCTGAGCAAACACCTCATTCTTTAAATGAGAAGAACATAAAAGTTGTGTTTCTTAATTTATAGTGCAAGATGCTATCACTAAGAAGTTGCATTAAACCGTTTTCTACTACAGAAATATGTGACTCATACATCATTAAAATGCCTTTAAAAGACAGTCTAGTCAAAATTAAACTGTCAGATAGGGCATGCAATTTTAAACAACTTTCCTATTTACTTTTATCATCAAATTTGCTTTGTTCTCTTGGTATTTTTTTGTTGAAAGCTAAACCTAGGTAGGCTCATATGCTAAATTTCTAAGCCCTTGAAGGTCGCCGTTTATCTTAGTGCATTTTGACAGGTTTTTTTTACCGCTAAACAGCGTGCTAGTTTATGTGTGCCATATAAGTAACGTGCTCACGGCCATGGAGTTACCTAGGAGTCAGCACTGATTGGCTAAAATGCAAGTCTGCAGATGCTTAGATACAAGGTAATCACAGAGGTAAAAAGTATATTAATATAACCGTGTTGGTTATGCAAAACTGGGGAATGGGTAATAAACAATAAAAATTGTGGGGTAGACTGTCCCTTTAAGTTTGAATCAGAGATTGGATGCTTTGTTGCTGAAATTTTGTAATTAGGGATTTTGGAATTGGGAACAGCAAAGATCTAAAAAGATATGTAAGTTTGGACAAAAGGTTCCTCTTAAAAGCCGCAGTTCTTCCCAACCAGGAGAGACTAGAGTATTCCATAGTGTCTATGGTGCTAATGAACCTGTTCATACTTCAATTAACTTTCCACCATATTGAAAGACCCACTTCATCAGGCTATTCAGAGAATTTGGTTACTGACAAAAAGTGACAGACTTTTTCTCCCTAATAATTGCACAAAAAAAGTTTTGTTTTTTTTTTGTTTAAGAGGAGTTTATGTTTTCAATTAAAATTGTTGATTTAAATAATAAAAAAAATGCTGCAACCTCAGTCTGTTGAGCTGTTTGTTGAATTTTAAGTCATACTGGACAATGAACGTGCTAGATTTACTAGTATGAGCTTGACTAAAAATGTAGGTGAAAAAAATGTTTCACATTTGGTAGATACTTTCTTAATTGAGTTGGACGGCTAAGCACTAGAAACACAGGAAAGAAAATATAGAACTTAAACCACAATTTAAAAAAACAAAACACAAACACATACATATATATTTATATATAGGGATGGAAAAACACAATTTATGCTTACCTGATAAATTTCTTTCTTTACGGATATGGAGAGTCCACAACGTCATTCAATTACTGTTGGGAATATCACTCATGGCCAGCAGGAGGCGGCAAAGAGCACCACAGCAAAGCTGTTAAGTGTCACTCCCCTACCCATAATCCCCAGTCATTCGACCGAAGGGAAATGGAAAAGGAATAACACAAAGGTGTAGAGGTGCCTGAGGTTTAGCCAAAAATAATAATAAAGGGTGGGGTCGTGGAGTCTCCATTTCCAGAAAGAAATGTATCAGGTAAGCATACATTTTGTTTTCTTTCCTAACAAATGGAGAGTCCACAACGTCATTCAATTACTAGTGGGAACCAATACCCAAGCTAGAGGACACAGAATGAACAGCCAGGGAGAACAAGACAGGCAGACCTAAACAGAAGGCACCACCGCTTGGAGAACCTTTCTCCCAAAAGAGGCCTCAGCCAAGGCAAAATATATCAAATTTGGAAAATTTGGAAAAATTATGCAGAGAAAACCAAGTTGAAGTCTTGCATATCTGTTCCACAGAAGCTTCATTTTTGAAAGCCCAAGAAAAGGAGACAGCCCTCGTGGAATGAGCTGTAATTCTCTTGGTAGGCTGCTGTCCAGCACTCTAATAAGCAAAACGAATCATACTTCTCAACCAGAGGGAAAGAGAAGTAGAAGTAGCCTTCTGACCCTTACGCTTTCCTGAGAAACAAACTAACAGGGCAGAAGACTAGCGAAAATCCTTAGTCGCCTGTAGGTAGAATTTAAGAGCACGCACAACATTCAAGTTGTGCAACAGACGTTCTTTATGAGAAGAAGGATTGGGACAGAGAGAAGGAACAACAATTTCCAGATTAATATTTCTATCCGAAACCACTTTAGGAAGAAGCCCCAATTTAGTACGAAGAACCGCCTTATCCGCATGAAAGATAAGGTAAGGCGAATCACACTGCAAAGCCAAGAGTTCCAAAACTCTCTGAGCAGAAGAGATAGCAATAAGAAACAAAACCTTCCACGATAGCAACTTAATATCTATGGAATGCATTGGCTCAAACGGAGCCTGTTGCAAAAATTTAAGAATAAGATTAAGGCTCCAAGGAGGAGCAACAGATTTAAACACAGAATATAAACTTGTTCAAATCACAATCCAATAAAAAAAAAAAAAAAAAATGTGAAATGTCCCAAATCAGGCAGTCACTGTGGATCTCTCTAGATGAATCTCAGGGAAAAAAGGGGAGAAAGCACATATAGTGAAGTCCTGTGACTGTAATTTTGTTAAAAAAAGGCAAAGAGTGGTAATTACAGTCACAGGACTTCACTATATGTGCTTTCTCCCGAGGTTCATCTGGAGAGATCCACAGTGACTGCCTGATCTTGAACATTTCACATATATCCTTTTGTGCACTATCACATTTTTGTTTTTGTTAGGTTTAAGCACAGGCCTGATTCTGACCAGGGCCTGACAAAAAGAACATCTGGCACATCCGCCAGACACTTGCGTAACAAAATAAATAATGCAGAAATCTGACCTTTCAGAGAACTGACTGACAACCCTTTTTCCAGACATTCCCGAGAGAAAAGACAAAATTCTAGGAATCTTGACCCTACTCCAAGAGTAGCCCTTAGATTCACACCAATAAAAGTATTTACGCCAAACCTTATGGTAAATTATTCGAGCAACAGGCTTGCGAGCCTGGATCATGGTCTCAATGACCGATTCAGAAAATCCACGCTTAGACAGAACTAAGCGTTCAATCTCCAAGCAGTCAGCTTCAGAGAAACAAGATTTGTATGGAGGAATGGATCCTGAGTTAGAAGGTCCTTCCTCAGAGGAAACCTCCAAAGCGGCAGAGATGACATCTTCACTAGGTCTGCATACCAGATCCTGCGAGGCCATGCAGGAGCTATTAAATTACTGATGCTCTATCTTGTTTGATACGAGCAATAACTCGGGAAGAAGCACAAACGGAGGAAACAGGTATGTTAGACTGAAATCCCAAGGAACTGCCAGAGCATCTATCAGAGCGGCCTGAGGATCTCTTTACCTTGAACCGTACCTTGAAAGCTTGGCGTTCTGGCGAGACGCAATCAGATCCAACTCTGGCACCCCCCATTTGAGGGTTAACCTTGAGAACACCTCTGGATGGAGAGCCCCCTCCCCGGGATGAAATGTCTGTCTGCTCAGGAAATCTGCTTCCCAGTTGTCCACTCCAGGAATGTGGATGGCAGATAGACAACAATAGTGACCTTCAGCCCGACTTCTCCCGAGTCCATAGTCCCTGCGCCTTTAACGAGTCCCAGACTGCTACCCAGCCTAGCAGGCTGGCGTCCGTGGTCACAATTAACCAGGAAGGTCTCCGGAAGCATGTGCCCTGAGACAGATGATCATGAGAAAGCCACCACAGGAGAGAGTCTCTTGTCGGCTGGTCTAGATCTTTCCTCTGAGACAGATCTGAATGGTCTCCATTACATTGTCTGAGCATGCATAATTGCAGAGCTCTCAAATGGAATCGAGCAAAGGGAATGATGTCCATGGAAGCGACCATCAGACCAATTACCTCCATACATTGAGCCACTGATGGCCGAACAGTAGACCAAGAGAGAGAGGCAAGAGGAGAGAATTTTGTATTTTCTGACCTCCGTCAGAAGAATTTTCATGGATAGGGAATCTATTATGGTCCCTCAGAAAACCACCCTTATAGCTGGAACAAGGGAACTCTTTTCCAAATTCACTTTCCAACCGTGGGAACATAGAAAAGGCAACAAGGTCTCTGTATGAGAGTTTGCTTGTTGAAAAGATGGCGCCTGAACCAATATGTTGTCCAGGTATGGCGCCACTGCAATTCCCCAAGACCTGATCACTGCCAAGAGAGTCCCCAGAACCTTTGAGAAAATTCTGGGTGCTGTGGCATGTCCAAACGGAAGAGCCACAAACTGAAAGTGTTTGTCTAGAAAAGCAAATCTCAGGAATTTGTGATGTTCCCTGTGGATGAGAACATGAAGATACGCATCCTTCAGGTCCAAAGGAAGAAGGGAATGGATGGTTTCCATTTTGAAGGACGGTACCCTGAGAAACTTGTTGAGGCACTTTAGGTCTAAAATGGGTTGAAAAGTTCCCTCTTTTTTGGGAACCACGAACAGATTTGAATAGAATCCTAGACCTTGTTCCCTTACTGGAACTGGAACAATCACTCCAGGAAAGGTACTGAACGCAATCACTCCAGGAAAGGTACTGAACGCAGTTCAAGAATGCCTCTCTTTTGACCTGGTCTGCAGAAAATCTTGAGAGGTGGAATCTGCCCCTAAGAGGGACAGTTTTGAATTCTATTTTGTAACCCTGTGTCCTGCTACTGTACCTTTAACAGGGGGCATGATTCTTTCTCCCAACTCTGCCTACTTAAACACGCCTCAGGCAGTCTTTCATTGCTTGTTAATTATCAGTGTTACATGTCTTGTGACACAATTTAGAAGCCACACTTTGATTCCGGGTAAAACTACCTAGAGATTATTTTCTCATTTGAAGCTAATTGCTGTACCTTAGTAGTGCTGAAATGTTTTCCAGCTCTTGTCTAATCCTCTACAGCCTTTGTGACCAGTAACTACGCAAGTAAGCGCCTTGCTGCTGCATTAGTAGAGAGACACTCCTCCTCTCTCCAGCGTGAACCACGCTGTCGGACCGCACAACCTCCAGCACTTCCGCCATCACAGCGTGTCAGGTTGATCTCAGACGGATCTCACGCAGCAGCCAGCACCAGTGTCCTGGACTTGTGCTGCAAACCGTTTACATCGGTCAGGAAAGTAAGTCAGATACTCCTTGTAACCCTTAAGAGTACTGTTACCACTATACACGCTGCACTTGCTAATCACCCTAAACGTCAATCCATTACACAGTTCTGTCTATAACCCAGGATATAACCTAATGTTACAGTTTATTGCATCTTTTACTTACCGCTGCACTTACTAACCAGGATCCTTATGTTAACAGGAAAATCGTTACTGTCGCATATGCTACTAACAATCTGATTCCTTGCTTCTTGTATCCTTGAATATTCATGTTTAAACATAACAATTGTTATTGTTGCGCTAAGGACTGCATACCCTTATTAACCTTGCAGTTGCTGTTATTAACATGAGTTAACATATAAATTGCCTTTAAATGCTACTAATATGATAAGTTGTATTTGGTATCATTTGCTGGCTACAAACTTATAACAAAATTACAACAAACCTTAACTCTGCAAAAACAGATCCAATAAATAACCAAAGCATTACACCCTGAGATACTATGTCCACAGCTCAAGGATCTGAGACATCTCATCTCCATGCTTGACAAAACAGGGAAAGTCTGCCCAAGATTCTAGCCACAATGCCCTACAGTCTAGGACAGAGAAGCGAGACATTTTGGCTTCCAGTCTAATAACTTGAATGTTAGTATAAGAAATAAAAGAATTGGCTAGTTTGAGAGCCTTAATCCTATCTTGTATCTCCTCCAACGGAGTCTCTACTAAAATTAATTCAGGCATCACAACAATGAGATGCTGCACTTGCTACTAAAGAAAAATATAGAGAACAGGAGAGGTGCATGTGTGTACCAGTAACAGAATGGAAATAAGCCAATAAATGCCCTATTCAGGGTACTCACATTTGTGAGGAGCACTCATACAGTGCTATTGGAGGCAGGCTGGATGTTTGGCAGCGACCCAGCTAACTGTACACTGTTCAATCTTGGTATACAGGAACTTTAATATGATTGACATCTAAATTTATCCATAGGTAGCATTCTTACCCTATTAATATGATTAATAATATTTTATTGTTTAGGTTAATGCTACAGTTGCATTGCTATTGTCTTTAGCGCCCCCTATCTATAGTTATTCTTAGTGACTTTGTGTAGTATTTTGCACTTGCTACTGTGGCAATACAAACTGCAGGTTGCCATTGAAGACCTTGATGAACATACATCTCCTTCAAATAAGCTTCCAGCTTTTTGTCCATGGGATCCTGAAAGGAGCAGCCATCCTCTATAGTGATCGTAGTTCTCTTAGCCAGAGTAGAAATAGCCTCTTCTACTTTAGGCACTGTGCGCCAAGAATCTTTAATGGAGTCAGCAACAGGAAACATCTTTTTAAATAAAGGAGACGGGGAGAAAGGAATCCCTGGCTTCTCCCATTCCTGTGAAATAATCTCCGTCACATGGTCTGGGACAGGAAAAACTTCCACAGAGGAAGGAACATCATAGTATTTATTATGTTTACTAGAATTCTTAGGGTTGACAACAACAGAAGTATCTGAGTCGTCCAAAATAGCCAATACCTCCTTTAACAGTACCAGTACACGAAGGTGTTCAAGCTTAAATCTGAAGTTTCAATGTATATGAAAGTATGGTTTGCACTAGGACACTATGATATTACACACCTCTCTAAAAGACAATATCCCTAAAACTTGTCTGATTATGATCCTCATCCTGAACGATCGTTACACAACCTAAAGCATTAGGGGCTGATTAGGCTGTTACACTCCAGTGGTTTATCTGCTCATATGCAAATTAGTATGTGCGTTCATGAGAAATGATTTACGAGTCAATCATAATTGGAGGTAATAAACATAACCAAAGATAGGTAAAGAGGTGGGTGGAGCTTGGTGGCCATTTTAGACTGATTAAAAAAAACACGTTTTCACAATTACAGTTATTGCTTTCTAGATGGTGTACCATTGACCTGGTTCAGGACACTTGTTTAATGTGTTTGAGCAGGTAGGTAAAAAGTATGATAGGGTGTAGACTGTCCCTTTAATTTACACAAACACTCAAGCAGTCTGTCAGTTAGCCTGTTCTAGCTAAGCAAGCAATGAAAACCAACTGCCAAATTTTAAGTTTATACATAAATCCCTGTATAAAACACACACATACTAATAAAGTATTTCAACAAAATTAGCCCAAAGAGGAAAAACGTCCAAATAAAGGGAAGATTAACCCCTGGGGTATATTTATCAATGTGCGAGTGGACATGACACGAAGTAGAATATTAAGTCCGCTGCACATCGATAAATGCAGACAGCACACACTGTTGGCATTTATTATTGCACTAGCAGTTCTTGTGAACTGCTGGTGCAATGCCGCCCTGTGCAGATTTGTGGCAAATCGGCCGCTTGCAGGGGGTGTCAATCAACGCGATCTTATTTGATTGGGTAGATTTCTGACCGCCACCTCAGAGCAGGCGGACAAGTAATAGAGCAGCGGTCTGAAGGCTCGCCGGAAACAAGGGGCCTCAAGCTCCATATGGAGCTTGACAAATATACCCCCTAGTTTCAACATATGTAATGTGTCTGCCCACTACCAAAGAAAATCCTGTATAAAGGATTTTAAAAATTTCCCCATCTACTCCATATGACATATTCTTCTGAAGTACAAGTCTCCAAGACCTAGAAGACAAAAGCACTTACCTGCAGTCTAGCTGTCCGGCAGGAAAAAAGCTCACAAGGTGTGAAAGGACATATACTCCTTACAGAGACCTGTATAAAAAGAAAGAACAGAGTAACCAACTCTGGCTTTCTGTACCATGGGCAGAAATGTGTTAGGAAACAAAGCAAGGACTACCTCACAACTTCCTAACTGCTTAAAAGTCACCACTACTCTACTGAAGAGAATGACATGGACTCAGCTAAACCCAAATCCTTACTTGCAGAAAAAGGTCCCGAAAAAATAATGCATTTCTTCAGACACCAAACTTCGCCTCCTCCATTGACAGAGGCAAAGAGAATGACTAGGGATTATGGGTAGGGGAGTGACACTTAACAGCTTTGCTGTGGTGCTCTTTGCCTCCTCCTACTGGCCAGGAGTGATATTCCCACTAGTAACTGAATGACGTTGTGGACTCTCCATATCTTAGGAAAGAAAATAGCACTATGGTTTACTAGCCAGCAGTTAAAAGTTACTAGACTCAAGAGAAAGTTACTAGTCCACTCAATGTTAAAGATAGGAAAAAGTGTGTGTGTGTAGCATGTTTGTGTATTTAGCCACTCTTTACCTGTGATAATTCTTAAAATAGTTGACACTTTGCTTCCTTATAGATTCTTGCAAGACTTCTGATTTACTGCCACAGAATTCTTCTCCAACTTGCATAAGCCTAATAAAAAACAGGAACAAAATCTCTAGTCAACATAGACATTTTAGATTGATCATGTGTATTTAGATTGCTTGTTTCAGAAGCTTGACAGAATTTTATGATGACCTAATTTTGACAAAAACGCATACTTCCATTAAATTAAAGGGAAAACCCAAAAATGTTCTTTCATGATTCAGATAGAAAAACATAATTAATGTAAGAACTTACCTGAAAAATTAATTTCTTTCATATTGGCAAGAGTCCATGAGCTAGTGACATATGGGATATACAATACTACCAGGAGGGGCAAAGTTTCCCAAACCTCAAAATGCCTATAAATACACCCCTCACCACACCCACAATTCAGTTTAACAAATAGCCAAGTAGTGGGGTGATAAAGAAGGAGTAAAAAGGGGGGGCGGAGCCAGCAGCCGATGGAGTCAGTCGCATATTCCTTGAGCTCCTGGGCCATAACAATACAAAAAGAAAATATATTTTAGATTGAAATGATCTAGACACTGCTAAAACTTCACTGAAAGCATATGGGGACTACTCCAAGCTACAAGAACAGGAAAGAGTGCCGTATAGGGGATCTTTCGCTAGTATATCCTCTTCACATACACCACGTGGAGTTCCCGTACAATTACTGATACGGCTAATATGGAGGCCCTACAAGCTTGGGAGCAACGCACACAACTACTATTGGAGAGACATTTTCAGAGTATGATGGATGATATACTCTTGCTTTTGGCTTCCCTAACAACGCAGGAGACTAGGAGCACTGACCATACGCTGACCGGTAGCAATAACGACCTCAAGGAGAGGCCGGTTGTCAGACGACAGGAGACCGATCTGGAAACTGCCCCTTCGGCACTAGTGGGTAATGCAGATAGCCAGTCACCGGAATCATCTCTACCTACCGCACCCGCAAGCTCTCTGCTCACTCACGACCCGAGAGGCATAGAGCTTGGAAATATGGCTGTCCACGATAAGGATTTACGGGCGATTCTTAGCCTTCACTGTTCCAGGGCAGATCAAGCTGCGCTACTACTAACAACACCAGATGGCTTAAGCTATGCAGAGAGAGTCCTAAACCACACATCCGGAGCCCTAGTATCCTGTACCAAGAAGCACTTAGCGGACTCCGTCCTGCGCTCCATTCAGGAAAACTTGGGCATAGGCGAGCTGTTAGGCTTAGGAGACACACTGATGTTCCATACGGAGGAAGCAACCGATCTTCATACATCGGAGTTCATGCATCACTTCTCACCTACGGCTCTGGCGGGGCCTGTGCTGCTGTCACCTTCGCACAGTAAGGTCCGGTTACAAGAATTGAATTTTTATAACAACCTCCTATTACGGGGACATACTTGTGACAGCATTAAGCTACTGGGAGAGCGCCTTCATAAGCACCATAGTAATTATTTGGAGAAAATGGGTATAGGATGACTTTTTTTATTTGCTGCTGATCAGAACACAACTGGCACTGAAATCCTATGTAACGCTCCCCCCTATCTATCGCATTTGCTCTCTACAGACTGACTAATATTGGCTTACAAGCCCTACATTTCTTTAGTTGTAAACTTGCATTGGTCTTATTGTTGATATTCTTTATCTTTGGATATATAGTTGCTGCCCCCCATGTGTTATATCGCCCTCAATGTTCTACTACCTTAGCACTGGTGTTAATACTTTTTCATAGGCACAGAGGAGAAACACAATTCTATCATATGCTGTATTTAATCTCGCCAGTGAAATAATTATTGACCCAGTACCTATGTGTTATTTAGCTTTAGTTTAAACATATTTCTTTGTACACCCTAACTACAAATACTATATCCAGATATACAGTATACTTTATTAGCTTCATCTATATTGATGCACAAGCTAATATTAGCCTAAAGTTTACATTTAAAAGACCAAGTTTAACCTTTTAGAAATACATAATACTCAGTCAAGAGACCATATGAAAATTTCCATAGGACAACATATGGAAGGTGTCTGTTAAATACATTTCTGAATAGGGTCTATATCCTCATGATATCACTGCTATCTGCGGTCTCTACTGCCTGATGTACCTTGGTTTGAGATTTAGACCCCCCTAATCTAGTTAGGCTACTACAAACACATTCTTTGACTCCTGAGTTGCTGTGTAATATTTGGGACCTATTGTTTATATTTTAGTCCCTGGATTGTGGGGAAGGTATAGAACCTTCCCTCCTAGGGATATACTCTGTTGGGACTCACTGTACAGCTACTTTCCTGTCCGAACATCTGGACGCTACCTAAGAATAAGTTTGGAGCTGGCCCACTATCCTGGGGGCAGGCTCTCTTTAATGTGGCCATTGGGTGTGGGGTGAACACCCTTAAGTATACAATCACCGGAGGCTCATTTCATCAGATAATGTTGCAGCAAATGTGGACATATCGACAAATTTCGCGGTTGTGGTTTACACTTTTGACCTCACGGCAACTATAGACTTGAGCTTCCTACTAAAGACTTCCCTTTATGGTTAATATACACAGTTTATAATGTTTAGTTTCACCGTTTTTTTGCCCTAGCTACAGTTCAACTTAGCATCTATATTGTGTTCCTGTGAATTAGGCCACAAGGCTTAGACTTTAACATACTGCATATGTGTATACACACATAGTGAGACATACTATTTCAATATGCGCAGGAGAGAAATCACTTTAATTTTTGACTGCTAGTGTATAATTATATTTTATTCTCAAAGTGTTCAATATAGGGCAATAACTTAACAAAATTACGCTCAGGTATCTGTGGATCAGGAGTCTTGCATGGTTTAGCTCTTTTGACTGTTATATTATCTTGTTGTTGTCCCATACCAGTTTTTTATGTTTTCCAGTATGAGAATAACAACAATGCCTAAGAGCCCGAGAACAGATTGGTCACCTAGCCATACCTACAGTTGTGGTACTGCAAATAAGATTATACTAATTATCCTGTCCATGTGGTACACAAACAGAAACCACTAGTACCATAATGTTTAGTGTAGCATATTGCACTTAAACCTCTTGGCGTGTGATGTATGTTTTCCCCTCTAGTCATAGGCTATTTATCTAATGTTAAGACACACTTGTGCTGGGTATAGGGCCCATACCCGGCCAGCAGAATTCAGCTGTACTAGTAGGGAAAGACATTTGATTCTCTCATTATGGTAGGGAGATATATATAATTTACCTCTCAGCAGTACAGCTCATCCTATGGTCACCCAATTGTACTCCTTACACTATGAAGACAGGATCAGTGTCACATCATATTCACAGATTATAACTATGTCTTGGGCAGACTGATGGAGACTCATTCAGAATTATTATATCCTTCACACTTTTAGACACATTCGTGAAATTTGCTATATATTCTCACTTAATACTAATTAATATATGCTGTAAACTCTTAGTAATTTGACAGTAGGCCCCTGGAAGAAAACTAATGATCTCCACATATGAGAAACATTTCTTAGCAATACTAACTCACAACCTCACCTCTCCTGGCCTAATAGAGTTCCCTTACAGGTATTTAATGTCTATATTTTTAGCTCTGTTCTTCTTATCTTGATAGTGACCTAGCATACTGAGCCCTATATTGACACGCAACGTTTTCAGTTTATCTAGGATTTAGGCCCCTCATTCCTGGTCTGGGTGTATACGTAACCTCTTAATACTGAACAGTTCTCTTTGCTCCCATACACACCTTGATGGAAGGTTTACCCCAGTCAGCAAATCAAGTCACCCACATACATACAAACTCAGCATTTTTAGTCTGTGGGCATCTTACTGAGTGCTCTCCTGATCTATTTCAAGGCATAGAGTATAAACTTACAACTTGCTAGTATGGTTATAGATACACTACGATGCAATGTTTTAATTTTGCAGCTCAACATAGTGCTACTAGTGCAGGCAGGTCCTGCATTTCTATAATCACCACTTATGCCCTCCCTATGCACTACATTTCGAATAAGTCCCATGCACTTCGCCAATTTTGTCAATACAGAATCCATGGCTCCCTTGATCTAGGTGTAATTTTAATCTATTATCTAATTACTATACCAATAACTTAGTACGCTATAATGACCACCTTCTCCCCATAATACCACCTCCCCCCCCCACCATAATATGCCTCCTAATTCAGGAGGACTATCTACGCGGTCTCTCTAACTAGTACCGCAACCATCACTACTTTTTTACTTGCAGCTTTTCATTTTCCCACAGTGTTGACTTTATCCCTCTTTTTTTTTTAGCATTTGAGTTAAAAGTTTTAAATCTAACAACTCTCCCAGTCTTAAACCTACTCAATTTAAAGTTCATCCTATTCATACACCGTAAAAAACATAATTTATGTAAGAACTTACCTGATAAATTCATTTCTTTCATATTAGCAAGAGTCCATGAGCTAGTGACGTATGGGATATACATTCCTACCAGGAGGGGCAAAGTTTCCCAAACCTCAAAATGCCTATAAATACACCCCTCACCACACCCACAATTCAGTTTAACGAATAGCCAAGAAGTGGGGTGATAAAAAAGTGCGAAAGCATATAAAATAAGGAATTGGAATAATTGTGCTTTATACAAAATCATAACCACCACAAAAAAGGGCGGGCCTCATGGACTCTTGCTAATATGAAAGAAATGAATTTATCAGGTAAGTTCTTACATAAATTATGTTTTCTTTCATGTAATTAGCAAGAGTCCATGAGCTAGTGACGTATGGGATAATGACTACCCAAGATGTGGATCTTTCCACACAAGAGTCACTAGAGAGGGAGGGATAAAATAAAGACAGCCAATTCCTGCTGAAAATAATCCACACCCAAAATAAAGTTTAACGAAAAACATAAGCAGAAGATTCAAACTGAAACCGCTGCCTGAAGTACTTTTCTACCAAAAACTGCTTCAGAAGAAGAAAATACATCAAAATGATAGAATTTAGTAAAAGTATGCAAAGAGGACCAAGTTGCTGCTTTGCAGATCTGGTCAACCGAAGCTTCATTCCTAAACGCCCAGGAAGTAGAAACTGACCTAGTAGAATGAGCTGTAATTCTCTGAGGCAGAGTTTTACCCGACTCAACATAGGCAAGATGAATTAAAGATTTCAACCAAGATGCCAAAGAAATGGCAGAAGCTTTCTGGCCTTTTCTAGAACCGGAAAAGATAACAAATAGACTAGAAGTCTTACGAAAAGATTTCGTAGCTTCAACATAATATTTCAAAGCTCTAACAACATCCAAAGAATGCAACGATTTCTCCTTAGAATTCTTAGGATTAGGACATAATGAAGGAACCACAATTTCTCTACTAATGTTGTTGGAATTCACAACTTTAGGTAAAAATTCAAAAGAAGTTCGCAACACCGCCTTATCCTGATGAAAAATCAGAAAAGGAGACTCACAAGAAAGAGCAGATAATTCAGAAACTCTTCTGGCAGAAGAGATGGCCAAAAGGAACAAAACTTTCCAAGAAAGTAATTTAATGTCCAATGAATGCATAGGTTCAAACGGAGGAGCTTGAAGAGCTCCCAGAACCAAATTCAAACTCCAAGGAGGAGAAATTGACTTAATGACAGGTTTTATACGAACCAAAGCTTGTACAAAACAATGAATATCAGGAAGAATAGCAATCTTTCTGTGAAAAAGAACAGAAAGAGCAGAGATTTGTCCTTTCAAAGAACTTGCGGACAAACCCTTATCTAAACCATCCTGAAGGAACTGTAAAATTCTCGGTATTCTAAAAGAATGCCAGGAAAAATGATGAGAAAGACACCAAGAAATATAAGTCTTCCAGACTCTATAATATATCTCTCGAGATACAGATTTACGAGCCTGTAACATAGTATTAATCACAGAGTCAGAGAAACCTCTTTGACCAAGAATCAAGCGTTCAATCTCCATACCTTTAAATTTAAGGATTTCAGATCCTGATGGAAAAAAGGACCTTGTGACAGAAGGTCTGGTCTTAACGGAAGAGTCCACGGTTGGCAAGAGGCCATCCGGACAAGATCCGCATACCAAAACCTGTGAGGCCATGCCGGAGCTACCAGCAGAACAAACGAGCATTCCTTTAGAATCTTGGAGATTACCCTTGGAAGAAGAACTAGAGGCGGAAAGATATAGGCAGGATGATACTTCCAAGGAAGTGATAATGCATCCACTGCCTCCGCCTGAGGATCCCGGGATCTGGACAGATACCTGGGAAGTTTCTTGTTTAGATGGGACGCCATCAGATCTATTTCTGGAAGTTCCCACATTTGAACAATCTGAAGAAATACCTCTGGGTGAAGAGACCATTCGCCCGGATGCAACGTTTGGCGACTGAGATAATCCGCTTCCCAATTGTCTACACCTGGGATATGAACCGCAGAGATTAGACAGGAGCTGGATTCCGCCCAAACCAAAATTCGAGATACTTCTTTCATAGCCAGAGGACTGTGAGTCCCTCCTTGATGATTGATGTATGCCACAGTTGTGACATTGTCTGTCTGAAAACAAATGAACGATTCTCTCTTCAGAAGAGGCCAAAACTGAAGAGCTCTGAAAATTGCACGGAGTTCCAAAATATTGATCGGTAATCTCACCTCCTGAGATTCCCAAACTCCTTGTGCCGTCAGAGATCCCCACACAGCTCCCCAACCTGTGAGACTTGCATCTGTTGAAATTACAGTCCAGGTCGGAAGCACAAAAGAAGCCCCCTGAATTAAACGATGGTGATCTGTCCACCATGTTAGAGAGTGTCGAACAATCGGTTTTAAAGATATTAATTGAGATATATTCGTGTAATCCTTGCACCATTGCTTCAGCATACAGAGCTGAAGAGGTCGCATGTGAAAACGAGCAAAGGGGATCGCGTCCGATGCAGCAGTCATAAGACCTAGAATTTCCATGCATAAGGCTACCGAAGGGAATGATTGTGACTGAAGGTTTCGACAAGCTGTAATCAACTTTAGACGTCTCTTGTCTGTTAAAGACAGAGTCATGGACACTGAATCCATCTGGAAACCCAGAAAGATTACCCTTGTCTGAGGAATCAAAGAACTTTTTGGTAAATTGATCCTCCAACCATGATCTTGAAGAAACAACACAAGTCGATTCGTATGAGATTCTGCTAAATGTAAAGACTGAGCAAGTACCAAGATATCGTCCAAATAAGGAAATACCACAATACCCTGTTCTCTGATTACAGACAGCAGGGCACCGAGAACCTTTGTAAAAATTCTTGGAGCTGTAGCTAGGCCAAACGGCAGAGCCACAAACTGGTAATGCTTGTCCAGAAACGAGAATCTCAGGAACTGATAATGATCTGGATGAATCGGAATATGCAGATATGCATCCTGTAAATCTATTGTGGACATATAATTCCCTTGCTGAACAAAAGGTAAGATAGTCCTTACAGTTACCATCTTGAACGTTGGTATCCTTACATAACGATTCAATATTTTTAGATCCAGAACTGGTCTGAAAGAATTCTCCTTCTTTGGTACAATGAAGAGATTTGAATAAAACCCCATCCCCTGTTCCGGAACTGGAACTGGCATAATTACTCCAGTCAACTCTAGATCTGAAACACATTTCAGAAATGCTTGAGCTTTTACTGGATTTACTGGGACACGGGAAAGAAAAAATCTCTTTGCAGGAGGTCTCAACTTGAAACCAATTCTGTACCCTTCTGAAACAATGCTCTGAATCCAAAGATTGTGAACAGAATTGATCCAAATTTTCTTGAAAAAACGTAACCTGCCCCCTACCAGCTGAGCTGGAATGAGGGCCGCACCTTCATGTGGACTTAGAAGCAGGCTTTGCCTTTCTAGCTGGCTTGGATTTATTCCAGACTGGAGATGGTCTCCAAACTGAAACTGCTCCTGAGGATGAAGGATCAGGCTTTTGTTCTTTGTTGAAACGAAAGGAACGAAAACGATTATTAGCCCTGTTTTTACCTTTAGATTTTTTATCCTGTGGTAAAAAAGTTCCTTTCCCACCAGTAACAGTTGAAATAATGGAATCCAACTGAGAACCAAATAATTTGTTACCCTGGAAAGAAATGGAAAGTAAAGTTGATTTAGAAGCCATATCAGCATTCCAAGTTTTAAGCCATAAAGCTCTTCTAGCTAAAATAGCTAGAGACATAAACCTGACATCAACTCTGATAATATCAAAAATGGCATCACAGATAAAATTATTAGCATGTTGAAGAAGAATAATAATATCATGAGAATCACGATGTGTTACTTGTTGCGCTAAAGTTTCCAACCAAAAAGTTGAAGCTGCAGCAACATCAGCCAAAGATATAGCAGGTCTAAGAAGATTACCTGAACACAGATAAGCTTTTCTTAGAAAGGACTCAATTTTCCTATCTAGAGGATCCTTAAACGAAGTACCATCTGACGTAGGAATAGTAGTACGTTTAGCAAGGGTAGAAATAGCCCCATCAACTTTAGGGATCTTGTCCCAAAATTCTAATCTGTCAGACGGCACAGGATATAATTGCTTAAAACGTTTAGAAGGAGTAAATGAATTACCCAAATTATCCCATTCTTTGGAAATTACTGCAGAAATAGCATCAGGGACAGGAAAAACTTCTGGAATAACTACAGGAGATTTAAAAACCTTATTTAAACGTTTAGATTTAGTATCAAGAGGACCAGAATCCTCTATTTCTAAAGCAATTAGGACTTCTTTAAGTAAAGAACGAATAAATTCCATTTTAAATAAATATGAAGATTTATCAGCATCAACCTCTGAGACAGAATCCTCTGAACCAGAGGAATCATCAGAATCAGAATGATGATGTTCAGTTAAAAATTCATCTGTAGGGAGAGAAGTTTTAAAAGATTTTTTACGTTTACTAGAAGGAGAAATAACAGACATAGCCTTCTTTATGGATTCAGAAACAAAATCTCTTATATTATCAGGAACATTCTGCACCTTAGATGTTGAAGGAACTGCAACAGGCAATGTTACTTTACTAAAGGAAATATTATCTGCTTTAACAAGTTTGTCATGACAATCAATACAAACAACAGCTGGAGGAATAGCTACCAAAAGTTTACAGCAGATACACTTAGCTTTGGTAGATTCAGCACTTGACAGCGATTTTCCTGTAGTATCTTCTGACTCAGATGCAACGTGAGACATCTTGCAATATGTAAGAGAAAAAACAACATATATATAAAGCAAAATTGATCAAATTCCTTAAATGACAGTTTCAGGAATGGGAAAAAATGCCAAAGAACAAGCTTCTAGCAACCAGAAGCAAGAAAAAATGAGACTTAAATAATGTGGAGACAAAAGTGACGCCCATATTTTTTCGCGCCAAATAAGACGCCCACATTATTTGGCGCCTAAATGCTTTTTGGCGCCAAAAATGACGCCACATCCGGAACGCCGACATTTTTGGCGCAAAATAACGTCAAAAAATGACGCAACTTCCGGCGACACGTATGACGCCGGAAACGGAAATAGAATTTTTGCGCCAAAAAAGTCTGCGCCAAGAATGACGCAATAAAATGAAGCATTTTCAGCCCCCGCGAGCCTAACAGCCCACAGGGAAAAAGTCAAATTTTAAGGTAAAAAATGTTAAATTAAAATGCATTATCCCAAATATGAAACGGACTGTCTGAAAATAAGGAAAGTTGAACATTCTGAGTCAAGGCAAATAAATGTTTGAATACATATATTTAGAACTTTATAAACAAAGTGCCCAACCATAGCTAGGAGTGTCACAGAAAATAAGACTTACTTACCCCAGGACACTCATCTACATATAGCAGATAGCCAAACCAGTACTGAAACGAGAATCAGCAGAGGTAATGGTATATATAAGAGTATATCGTCGATCTGAAAAGGGAGGTAAGAGATGAATCTCTACGACCGATAACAGAGAACCTATGAAATAGACCCCTTAGAAGGAGATCACTGTATTCAAATAGGCAATACTCTCCTCACATCCCTCTGACATTCACTGCACGCTGAGAGGAAAACCGGGCTCCAACTTGCTGCGGAGCGCATATCAACGTAGAATCTAGCACAAACTTACTTCACCACCTCCATCGGAGGCAAAGTTTGTAAAACTGAATTGTGGGTGTGGTGAGGGGTGTATTTATAGGCATTTTGAGGTTTGGGAAACTTTGCCCCTCCTGGTAGGAATGTATATCCCATACGTCACTAGCTCATGGACTCTTGCTAATTACATGAAAGAAATTGTTTTACTGTATTATTAGTTACCAGCTATAACATCATGAAAATGTAAAATCTGAGGTGAATGTTAAGGGATCCGTAAGTGATCTCTCCTATTTTAAGTAGCCTTCTACAAATGTTTATTTTTCCTTTTCATGGTTTGAGGCCCAAGAGAGGCCTCATATTTTTGCAGAGAAGGTTTATATTATCATTGGAATCTACCTACTTTGTCTTTCAATAGTACAATTGATATTATTAACCTTGGTTTACGCAGCCTATAATGTATAATATATATGATACCTTGTTATTGCTTCTCTTTGCAGGTGACTGTATATTGTTCAATTGTTTGCCGACATTTTTACCTCAATAAAAATATTTAAAAAAAAAAAAAAAAGAAGGAGTAAAAAGCATCAACAAAGGAATTTGGAAATAATTGTGCTTTATACAAAAATATCTTAACCACCATAAAAAGGGTGGGCCTCAAGGGCTCTTGCCAATATGAAAGAAATGAATTTATCAGGTAAGTTCTTACATAAATTATGTTTTCTTTCATGTAATTGGCAAGAGTCCATGAGGTAGTGACATATGGGATAGCAATACCCAAGATGTGGAACAAGAGTCACTAGAGAGGGAGGGATAAAAAAAAAACAGCCATTTTTTCGCTGAAAAAAAAAAAATCCACAACCCAAAATAAGTTTATTCTCATAAATGAAAAGAAAAACCTAAAATATAAGCAGAAGAATCAAACTGAAACAGCTGCCTGAAGAACTTTTCTACCAAAAACTGCTTCCGAAGAAGCAAATACATCAAAACGGTAGAATTTAGTAAATGTATGCAAAGAAGACCAAGTTGCTGCTTTGCAAATCTGATCAACTGAAACTTCATTTTTAAAAGCCCACAAAGTGGAGACTGATCTAGTAGAATGAGCTGTAATTCTCTGAGGCGGGGCTTAACCCGACTCTAAATAAGCTTGATGAATCCAAAGCTTTAACCACGAAGATAACAAATAGACTAGAAGTCTTCCTGAAATCTTTAGTAGCTTCAACATAAAATGGCAAAGCTCTAACCACATCCAAAGAATGTAAGGATCTCTCCAAAGAATTCTTAGTATTAGGACACAAGGAAGGGACAACAATTTCTCTATTAATGTTGTTAGAATTCACAACCTTAGGTAAGAATTTAAATGAAGTCCGCAAAACCGCCTTATCCTGATGAAAAACCAGAAAAAGAGATTCACAAGAAAGAGCAGATAATTCAGAAACTCTTCTAGCAGAAGAGATGGCCAAAAGGAACAACACTTTCCAAGAAAGTAGTTTAATGTCCAAAGAATGCATAGGCTCAAAAAGAGGAGCCTGTAAGGCCTTCAAAACCAAATTAAGACTCCAAGGAGGAGAGATTGATTTAATGACAGGCTTGATATGAACAAAAGCCTGTACAAAACAGTGAATATCAAGAAGCTTAGCAATCTTTCTGTGAAATAAAACAGAAAGAGCAGAGATTTGTCCCTTCAAGGAACTTGCAGATAAACCCTTATCCAAACCATCCTGAAGAAACTGTAAAATTCTATGAATTCTGAAAGAATGCCAAGAGAATTTATGAGAATAACAACATGAAATATAAGTCTTCCAAACTCGATAATAAATCTTTCTAGAAACAGATTTACGAGCCTGTAACATAGTATTAATCACCGAGTCAGAGAATCCTCTATGACTAAGCACTAGGCGTTCAATTTCCATACCTTCAAATTTAATGATTTGAGATCCTAATGGAAAAATGGACCTTGAGACAGAAGCTCCGGCATTAATGGAAGTAGCCAAGGTTGGCAACTGGCCATGCTGGAGTCACCAGCAACACAAACGATTGTGGAGATCACTCTTGGAAGAAGAACTAGAGGCGGGAAAATATAAGCAGGGTGATAACACCACGGAAGTGTCAACGCATCCACTGCTTCTGCCTGAGGATCCCTGGGAAGTTTCTTGTTTAGATGAGAAGCCATCAGATCTAATTCTGGAAGACCCCACATCTGAACAACCTCAAAAAACACATCTGGATGGAGGGACCACTCCCCCGGATGTAAAGCCTGACGGCCGAGATAATCCGCCTCCCAATTGTCTATCAGTGACGTGCAGTGAGGTCGGAGGCTGGTGAGGCACTTATGATAAGCCCGAGAAACAAATATGTGGACCCCATACTGCCTTAATATCTGTGCACCTCAGAACAGCTCAGCCTCTTACAAATACATTTTCTAAGTTACAGTTTCTGCGTGTATGTGCATATGTATGTCTATCTGTGTGCGTGCATATATATATATATATATATATATATATATATATATATATATATATATCACACACATTAAACTTTTTTGCCAAAAAATCACAACAATGAATTGATTACTAGTAAAACAAACACTTGTAGTGTACTGCAGTTCATAAAAGAGAAGACAGTAAGGGGTTACTTGCTCTGTCTTTACAGGAGATAAACAGATAAGCATGTGGATGTTACTGATCCTGATATACAGTACTTCTGTCTGCTCCTTGCTAAATTTTCACTTGTTTTTTTACTCTTGACTCTGCAAACCCCACCCCCCACAGAAGGTTGCAACCTTTGACCTTTCAACTCCCTAGAGT